>NC_057813.1:105562506-105658832 GCF_018294505.1 Triticum aestivum
AGTGGGGGCGAGTGGGAGTAGTGGGGGATTAGGGTTTCGGGCGAGAGGGGATAAGGGAGTGGGGGGGTGGCCTGTAGGGCCTGGTGGTCCGGCCGGGCGGCCTGGAGGCCTGCTGGGTCGTGGCCTAGTGGGGGGGTGCTTTCCTTTTTTTTGTTAGTTTAGTTTTTCTCTTTTGTATTTTCTTTTATTTATTTACTTTTCTGTTTTAAATCATTTTGAATCATTTAGGCATTTTATAAAAATGTGTTTACTACACCATATTTATCTATGTAATATTTAGTACAGACCGAACATTTTTATTTTAATGTTTGAAAACTTTTATTATTTACTAAACTTTGAATTTGAATTGAGGACCGGTTTTGATCTAACGATAGATTAGCAGCAGTAACCGTGGTGATGTGGCACCATTAGCGTGGGATCACTGTAGCTTAATTATCCGGGCGTCACACAACCACTGCTTTAAAGAGAATATCAAGAATATATCTTGCTTGTAAGTTCACCACATCAATCAGCACAAAAATATTTACACCTAATTATCCACCTGGTGCGTTCTAAGAGAAAGACTTGCCAATTTTCAGCAAGCATTTATAGCAGAGGGAAAGGCGGATCAGAATAAAAGGAACATGTATATATTTTCAGTGCACTGCAACTTTCGTTAGAAACTGAGGTGAGCGCAAACCAGAAGATGATGAAACAGAAAATTCAGGTAGCAACTCTGAATCAACTCTGCTTACGCCTCGGCGCTCTGTCTCCATGACAAGTATGCAATTAAGAGAGATAGGCTTAAGGGTGAGACTACGACTACATTCCTAAGAATACCATGCGATCAAATGTGATGGTGAGGATGCAACTTATCGCGCCCATACTATCATTAAATGGAATGATAGACAAGTATGCAATTAAAGATGCAGAAAGTAGGATGCAACCTTCACATCACCAAGAGAGGATCTTGTGTATCCTTCTTTTTCTTTTAAAGATTAACTACCAGCTGATGCAATCAGATATGATGGATGACTGAATATGCCACCCTCATGTCAGATAACTAACGGAATTACCTCTGGATGCGCCCCGTGGTTCCACGGGCCAAAACCATTTCCACGAAAATTAGGCATTGGGGGCGACTGATGATGATGCATCTGGTTTGGACGCGCCATCGGCGGCAACCTCTCAAAGTCCCCATCAGGCTGGTGCTTAAGCAAGGAGGACACCCGCATTATCTCTGCCAGCATGAGTACAACAGCAAACATCAGCTCGCAGGATTAGCACGAAAACACACTCCATGAAAACCTTGCTGCTACGGAAGAAATGTATGAATCAAGCTACATACTACTACATGCTTTCAAGACCTACGACACACACACACACACATACAGAAAGGCCTGCGCCTTGAGGCTAAAACATAGTCAAGCAGAGCAAGTTTGCATCAACAAGAGAGAAACAAAAGAGAAACCTAGATATATGCATTGCTCACAACTATCCCCCTGATGAAACGCAAACCTGCACTCCCTCTGCCGACTGGCCTCTGACGCATGCCCTCCTCACTACTCTGAGTCCGAGGAGATGATTGCCTAATTCTGAAGAGGTTCAAGAATTGTATGAATTTTTTAACTCATTCTGAATCTACTGCTGCAAAACTTACACATTCTGAATCTTATTCCGAAGAGAACATTGGACAGGTAAATGTCCATCACTAGCATGAATTCTACGGACAATCAAGGTTGGGGTGGGGAATGACGACACTGGTCGCAGCGCCGACAGGTAAAATGCGATATTACAGATGAACGGAGAGAAGAGAAGACACCGCCTCACCTTGAGAAAATCCGTGAGCGAACGGACCTGCCATGCGGCAGCATTCCTGACCTTGGCAACCTTGTCGGCCTCCAGCCTTCCCTCGCCCCCGAGCATCTGAACGATGAGCCTGAAGGCGACCTCCTTCCGCTCGTGCGCCTCGACCTCCTACCCCTCGAACCTCTGCACCGCCTCCCTGATCCCTCCATTCTCCTCTCCCACCGCGTCCCCCCTTCCCCTTGGCCTTGGGCGGGCCCTCGTCGGAGCCAGGGAACTCGAGGAAGAGCCGCTGGGCGACGGGCGCGGTGTCGACGGGGAGGAGCTGCGGGGGCTTGTCAGTCGCATCGGAGAGGAACTGAGGAAGGCCCGGGCGAGCGGCGCGGAGGCGGGGTCAGCGACGTCGGGCACGAAGAACGGATGGATCGGCGGCGGCAAAGGGATGGATCTGGTGCGAAGGGATGGAGGGCGGCGGCGAACGATCTGCTGTGCGGGTCGTGAGTGCTAGTGGTTCTCGGTCGAGGGCAGGAGGCCTCGCTCGTACGTGCGTGCGAATCGATGCCGTTTTTTTCAGCTGTTTTTTTGTCGTAGGTTTGTGCATGTACAACGTTGAGGCATGGTTAGGAGGTTAAGACCAACGAAAATATACCATGGAGACTATTCACCAACTGCTCCATTAGAAGTAGAGATGGAAAGAGATCGATGGGAGAAATAAATCGGAGAGGGAGATGATTTGTTTGGAGGTGATCTTCTGTATATGGTATTATTTTTGAATTCTTAATTATCAAATATTTACATGATTAAATTGAATCGACATCTGCCAGATCAAGTACGAATATATGGTAACTAATCTGATGGGTTTATGTGGGTGGTGAAGCGAAAAGGCAGGTGGGAGGGAGACGAAATAAAACCAGCGAAATAAAACCAATGAAAGTGGCGAGACGGAAAAAAACAGCGAAAAATAACCAGCGAAAAATAACCGGTGGACTATTCACCAACTGCTCTATTAGGAGTAGAGATCTTTATCTTCACCTAATATTAAAGGGAGGATTGTTTCTCCACCTTTTTTCGTCCATACATGTTTTTCGTGCGTCATCTGTTTTTTTTTGTCCGTCGTGCATTTTTTTCTCATTGTATGTAAAAAATGCTTCAAACCAAAAAATAAATGGGCATATGAGGACTAAATCTGAGAATAGTTTCATATTTAAATCATACTTGAACCATACTCGTACATGTATCTCTCAAAACCATATTTGAACCATACCCGTTTAATGTCATTTTCAGCCCAAGCAAAACTAAACCGTCTATTTTTTCCACCCAAACCAATTTAAATCCAGTACATAACCGTGGGTTTAAACCCAATACATAACTATGGGTTTGCTTAAATGTATATATGATTGCACAAATCGACATGTTAAGAAGCAAATGACATAGAAAAGGCATAAGTGCATCTACAATAGTTTGGGAACAAAGTTATCGTTGAGATACGGTCAACACACAGCAAGAGTCAAAAAGACAATGCCCACGACTGAAAAGCTCACTGACAAGTGTATTAAAACCAATTGCTTAGCTAAAACACAAGCAAACACATTCGATTTGCATGCGTGGTGTTTTTTCATAATACAGAATTACGTAGTGCATCGCAGCATGTACGCGGATCAAAGATACTCGATGTCGATGCGTCCTTGCTTATTGCACACAACCAATATCCAGAAATCGGTTTGGACCCATAGTTTATAGCCGTTAATAACCGAATTGTTTAAGCCCATAACCAACTATACCCAAATTGGTTTTTTCACATACCCAAACCAAAACCAAACTAAAAAAGATTCAGCCCAATAAAACCTGAACCAATCAAACCCAAAGTAAGAACCGAACCGTTTCTCCCAGTTTTTTAATAATCATTCTCAGGTTAACACACAGCAAGAGTCAAAAAGACAATGCCCACGACTGAAAAGCTCACTGACAAGTGTATTAAAACCAATTGCTTAGCTAAAACACAAGCAAACACATTCGATTTGCATGCGTGGTGTTTTTTCATAATACAGAATTACGTAGTGCATCGCAGCATGTACGCGGATCAAAGATACTCGATGTCGATGCGTCCTTACTTATTGCACACAACCAATATCCAGAAATCGGTTTGGACCCATAGTTTATAGCCGTTAATAACCGAATTGTTTAAGCCCATAACCAACTATACCCAAATTGGTTTTTTCACATACCCAAACCAAAACCAAACTAAAAAAGATTCAGCCCAATAAAACCTGAACCAATCAAACCCAAAGTAAGAACCGAACCATTTCACCCAGTTTTTTAATAATCATTCTCAGGTTTAATGAGGACTCGAACCCCGCCCGCTTAGTTTGAGTCCGCACACATAGACCAGGCCACCTATATTGTTGGAGAAAGGAAAAGAAGATTTTCTTTTATGTTGGTATTTTTCTTTTGCTGCCACGCTGGTGTTAGCTGGAAGGAATAAAGCTCACCTTGCCTAAAGAAGGAAAGGAATTAGACATTGTTTCCTTGAAGGAATTAAACTCGCCTTGCCTTTAGAAGAAAAGGAATTGATCAAGGAAGGAAGGATACAAATTTGCAGCACTGGTACATACGACGCCGGCAACGTGGCTGTGGAAACAAGCTGAGAAGGCTAAGATTTAGAAAATATAATTAATATAATTATTCGTGTTTCCGGATTTCGATTTTTGATTAGTGAACCAGTCATAACAGTTAACCCAATATCACAGGCCCTTTGGTCTCTCACACTACATATGTCTCGCATTAAGCACGGACAATTAGTACACCATTATCGGTGGATAACACATGACATAGTGGAGGTCAAAATAAAATAGAAAAATTGCAAACCAAACAACCCATACTTTCCTAAGCAGTTTTGCAAAAATGATTTGGTTGAAAGCACAATTTTTTTCATGTTAGGAAAAATGTACATTTATTCGGCTAGAGGAGTGCGACATTTTTTCTACCCGTTGCAACGCACGGGCATATGTGCTTGTTACATTCAACATGCAATTGTATCAAAGGCATGTGAGCCACAAGGATGATAGATGAAAACAAATGATTCCTCCATAAAGGCGAAGATAGCAAATTAGAATCGACTTTAGTAATTGTATTTTTTGAAATTGAAGAAGACGTGCAGCCAATCAAGTTAATAAATGTAGTGCACTTAATCATTTCACGGCAACAATGTCCAACATATAAGCATATGCCATTCGAAGCCTCTCGGTTCTAGTGATGCTAATCAGGCAATGGTGAATATACAGACAGACCCTCCCATATACTTACAGTGTTGTGCAGGCTTGGGAGGCATCGGGAATCATTTTATAGCGAGGCAACCAACATCTGCAACCAGTTCTGTCCACTCAACATTATTAACTAGATCCAGACGGGCACCATCTTAACGTGCCATGGCAGACAGAGTGACCGTGTACCAAACTGAGGGTTGTGACTCCAGAACGGTAGCGGTGCCATGCCGTCCACCTTGTTCATGTTGTAAATGTATGATTTCCTAGGTGTTGAATGTCATCAACCAGCGTTGGCATACGGGAGTTGAGCAGGAGGTTCATGAGTATCATTGTTAGCATGTCTCTCCTTCATCATCAATTGCAAGGGAAATTTAAACAACTATTCCATGTTAAGATAATCTTAAGTCGAACGGACACAAAAGTAAACCCAGCAAAGCACTCTATGTAGTGGCATATACATATGCTCAATATAACCTTGGATGTATTCTTGTGCTGCCATGTCCGAGATTCCACTAAAAGTTGTTATCATTAGGGATCCTAAAACTTCATACAAAACTGAGACATGGAACAAAATCATTGAACTAGCGAGACTTTGCCCACGTAATGCTACATGTGCAAAACCAACAAGCAGAGTAATACATAAATCTGAAACTAGAGCTAACTCAATAGGAATATAAACAAAGCAAGTAAACATTCAGTTTCAAACTAGACATAGACTAGCCAGCCGCTGATCATATAACAAAGACTATTTTTACAACACCACATGCCTTGGAAATTTATATACGGATACACAAATATAGATTTATAGCAGATGCAGCAGTTAACTTCAAAAGGTTTTTCTTTTGCATACTTACTGAGAAGGTACAGACCATAATTTCACGTTTTGGCAAATTAGGACTGAAGTATCCCCGACCTTGGATCTCTAGAAGTGTAGGACATGGCAGTCAGCGTGTAATCAACCTGAGATCTCTACAGGTTTAGAACATGACAATGAGCGCGCAATCATATGAAAGGCAAGTGAACCTATGACATGGGGAAAATTGGTTCTACAATAAAGACCAAGATAGCAGATCATAACTGACTAGAAAAGAGTACCACATGTGCTAAAACTAAAGAAGGGTCTGTTCATACCATAAATGCAACGCATGAAGCACCTTCACAGCAACAACGCCCAACAAACAAATATGTGTACTTTTCAGGCCTCGTAGTTCCAGTTACTCTAGCGATGATGCACAAAGCTCGTCCATATATTCAGAGCGGAGATCAACATCTTATGTAAATGAGTTGTGTAGGCTTGAGAGGCACCGGGAAACATTTTAGTGCAAGATTGCCCTTAGTTGGAATCATTTTACGGCTGGGTAGCCAACGTGTAAGAATATTTTGGTCTATTTAGAAACAAGGTACAATCAGCGTTGGATTAAACTGATGCTTTGTACTTCAGATTGCTAGTGATCCTATCACAACTTGATTTGTGGGAGCGTAATCTATAAGGGAGGATTAGATTAGGATCAACATGGGATTACTTGAGAGCAGTGGAAGGGCAATTGTAGCTAGGGCTGGCCCTAGCTGCAGATATTGTTTGTGAGGGGCTGGGGCACAGGGCAGAGAAAGAAGGTGCGTCCTCAAATCAAACAAAGACAAGGAACGTTCAAATTGAACTAGTGGATAACGCGCGCCTTGCTGCGCCGTTTTCATAGATGAAGTGTATTTTCCATGCTTGTATTGTAGATATTTTACGCTGTTTGTTTGTTTGTTGGGATATTTGACGTGTTTCTTCATTTTCACTTAGCAACATATCGATATCTTGTTGGCGAGGTCGGGGAAGCCACCGAGCTTGTTGCCGCTGCTGTCGCGCGAGTCCCTGCCTCGTCCACTGCCGCTCTTGAAAAACTTGCTGATGAACATGGCCAGGTCCATCTCGCTCTCGTGGTGTCTCGCGAGCCCATCTCCGTCTTCATGTGTCCATGGCCAAAGCTCGCCCATCGGCGATCCCCCGCCCTCGCGTGGTGACACCCTTGTTTAAGACATGGCCCTCCTCCGTTGCGCCCCGCAGTGCCCGACCATGGCAGGAAACCGAACTCCTTAGCCACCAGAATCATGCCTTTAGTCCCTCCCGCCGAGGAATCAGGCCGTGCGGCAGCTCGAACAAATGATTCTCCGTCTAAACTCGAACGCGAACCGACCAAATCCAGTTGGGATGAGAAGGGAAGATACCCTTGAATGCAAACCTCATGATGGTCGAGCATGTGAAATCGGAGTTCAGCAAAGGGATAATGGGGAGATAGGTGCTCGACCAGCATCAACCTCCCTCCAGATCAAGAATTAGCAGCAAAGCAATGACAACAACGTAGAGGATATTGGAGCACGCGAGAGGGAGCGTCCCCGGCGTAAATAAAGAAAGCGGAAGAAAAACCAACCTTGAATTTTAATTTTGTGGCGGCGCGTAAGGAAACCAGGGAAGGACGTTGCCGCTTTGCAATTTGTCTCCTACTGCCTCCGGTCTTTTTTAGTCTGCATATAAGTTTTGTCCGAAAAGTATTTCTGGTTTGATCAAACTTATAGAAAAACATATTAACATTCACAATACCAAATCAATATGGTTAAATTCATTAGAAAAATGTAATTTCATAGTATATATATTTGGTACTGTAGATATTGATATTTTCTAATATATTTTTTGTCAAACTTTATAGTATTTGACTTGATACAAATCTAATACACAAAATATAAAAGGACCAGAGGAGTACGCATGTATTCGTGAATTTTCCTAAGAAGTGGGGTCCACCTCGTAAAAAAAACCTCGAGCGCTCCCAGGCCTCCAATTCCTGGGAGCTTGGAAATTGTAGTGATTCAGATCTGCAAAGGAAAAAACACAGAAAAAGAATGGAGAAGTGGGGTATCGATCCCCATACCTCTCGCATGCTAAGCGAGCGCAAACCAACCAAATCCAGTTGGGATGAGAAGGGAAGATACCCTTGAATGCAAACCTCATGATGGTCGAGCATGTGAACTCGGAGTTCAGCAAAGGGATAATGGGGAGATAGGTGCTCGACCAGCATCAACCTCCCTCCAGATCAAGGATTGGCAGCAAAGCAATGACAACAACGTAGAGGATACTAGAGCACGCGAGAGGGAGCGTCCCCGGTGTAAATAAAGAAAGCGGAGGAAAAACCAACCTTTAATTTTAATTTTGAGGCAGCACGTAAGGAAACCAGGGAAGGACGTTGCCGCTTTGCAATTTGTCTCCTACTCCCTCCGGTCTTTTAGTCTGCATATAAGTTTTGTCCGAAAAGTATCTCTGGTTTGATCAAACTTATAGAAAAACATATTAACATTCACAATACCAAATCAATATGGTTAAATTCATTTAAAAATGTAATTTCATAGTATATATATTTGGTACTGTAGATATTGATATTTTCTAATATATTTTTTGTCAAACTTTATAGTATTTGACGTGATACAAATCTAATACACAAAATATAAAAGGACCAGAGGAGTATGCATGTATTCGTGAATTTTCCTAAGAAGTGGGGTCCACCTCGTAAAAAAAAAGCCTCGAGCGCTCCCGGGCCTCCAATTCCTGGGAGCTTGGAAATTGTAGTGATATCTATATTAATTTCGATCCATACACCCATGGTCTTGGTTTTTTGGACATGACATGCATATATACCAATATACTATCAGCACTAGACCAAACAGTACTACTGATCCGTTTTTATTTACACCCTTTCCGAAACAGGCTTTCGCCCCGTTTTATAAACAAAGCCATCATCACGTCCATACAACAAGTTCAACCAAGCCATCATCACGTCCATACAGCAAGTTCAAGTGCAACGAAACAAAAAAGACCACCAAGTGGCCGCTCCTGTTAGGCATACAACCAGCCAACAACAGTTGGAATGGGAATGGTCCATAAGCTGAAAACAAATGACAAAGCTTAAAGAAGCAGAAGTGACTAGTCAGCGGTGTAAACATCAGTCGAAACTAAAACACTATGAGCAGATACCTGAGAGAAAAGATGCAGCTAATTTGTCAATACCGCATCGACCAATCTATAAAAGAACCGTCAAATTTAAGCATAACCTTCAGACGTGTGGCAGGGATAAGTATTGGCTAGCAGGCATGAGCAATAAGGCAATAAGACAATATAGTTCCTTCGTACGAACCATCTAGTTCCTTCATCGCTAGTAGAAAACAGGGCTTTGGTCCAGGACTGAAAAGGACATTAATCCCAGTTCTCCTACGAACCGGGATCAATGGGCACATTAGTCCCGGTTCGTGAGGCCAGGGGCCCGGCCCGGCCTCGGGGGCCATTGGTCCCGGTTTGTCTAACCCCATTGGTCCCGGTTTCAGACTAAAACCGGGACCAATGGGCCTCGCTCCTGGCCCACAACCTTTATTTCTGGATGGTGGCCGGAACCGGGACCAAATGTGGTTCTTTAGTCCCAGTTTTAGCCACCAATTGGGATAGAAGCTGACCATAGGATAGAAGAATAGAAAAATAAATCTGGAGCATCATATGTCCAATGGGCGCTTGAGATCAGGCACGTGGAGCTGGTGGGAGGTTCTTTATTGTATATAGCAATTACTCAGGGAGCTTTCCGCAAAAGTACAGAGAATTCACCAGCCTAACATTTCAAATCTGAAGCCTCCATTAAGGATCCAACGGCTCCAACTTCATTTTTCTATTCTTCTATCCTTTGCCCAGCTTTTATTGTAGTCTTTCCCACTAAAGAGAGGCCTATATATACCCCTTGCCCACGAGAAGAGCAGTGTACTGCTTTGTTTTTTTGCCCGGCCATGGGAGAGCTTTGTGGTGCTCTAGCTCACCACCTATGCACATGAGGTGTTCGATGAAATGCCTGAGTTACACTTAAGCTTTCTCCTCTCAAAACTCCTTGTCCAAACTCCATTTTCCTCAAGATTTTTCTAGGTTTGACGGTCCGTCCTGTCCCGTCCCCGTCCTCACCGCGTCAATCGCCCGCGCCAATCTCGTCGCCGGCACCACCGTGGTGATCCTCTTGTTCTTATCTTCTTTTTAAAAGAAAAAAAAATCTTACCTGTATGATTTAGATTGATACTTGTATAATTTTCTTATTTTTATTATTGTTTGTTATTATATAGTGCGATGGTTTTGGTATCCGTCCCCGTCGGCCCTCGTCCTGTCTATAATTCGGATGTGGTATATACTATCTTTTATAACTATTTGTTTCATTTAGTGTTGATGACAATTATGCCGACCAACGTGACATAGTAGTTTTATCTAGGAGGTATGTGAATCGGAAATTCTAACCGACCCTCTTGTCGAGAGGTTAAAGTTAGTTGAAAAAACGATTACTTAAAGAAAATTTGAAAAGAATTGAGGAGGAGAAGATGGCATTGGAGTTACATGTTGCGGATATCGTTGATGATCACAAGATCAAGGTGGATAAAATGTGCTTGAAGATTAGAAAGATTTAAAAAATATGACATTCATACTGAGGTTTGGTATCATTTTGCCGTTGGATCAACTGTTACCTTAGTTGCGATTATGATCGCATATGTTGTTGCATTGAAATGTTTTACATAGTTTCAATGTATGGTTTAATTAGATGCTTTAGAGAGCTATATGTTGTCCAATGAGAACTATGTATTAACGTTATGTATTTATTTTTTCAGTAATAACATTTGATCACTATTGTACTTTGGTTTTAATGTGATGATGAACTTCTATTAATTTGGTCACTTCTCTATTCATGATGTTCTGTAATGGTTTTTACCACACTTAATTATATATAATGCACGCAGATGAACTGACAATGGATGTATGTGACAGAAGCACCTCCGAGTACATTAAGGGCGTGCATTATTTTCTCGAAGTGGCTGAGGCAAACAAGAAGAATGGTTTTATGTGTTGTCCATTCCCTATCTGTGGGAATACGAAGTCTTACTCTGACGCGAAAACCCTTCACATCCACCTGCTTGAGAAGGGTTTCATGCCACACTATAATGTTTGGACTAAGTATGGAGAAAGAGGGGTTATGATGGAAGATAACAAAGAAGAAGAGGATGATGACAACTATGTGCCCCTATATATGGTGATGCTGCAACGGGGGAATCTGAAGATCAAGAGGAACGCCCGATGATGATCTTCGCCGGTTCATTGTTGATGCAAAGAGACAATGCAAAAGGGAAAAGGAGAAGTTGAAGTTCGATCGCATGTTAGAGGATCACAAAAAGGGTTGTACCCCAATTGTGAAGATGGCAACACAAAGCTTGGTACCACACTGGAATTGCTGCAATGGAAGGCAGACAATGGTCTATCTGACAACGGATTTGAGAAGCTACTGAAAATATTGAAGAAGAAGCTTCCAAAGGATAACGAATTGCCCGACAGTACGTACGGAGCAAAGAAGGTTCTATGCCCTCTAGGATTGGAGGTGCAAAAGATACATGGATGCCCTAATGGTTGCATCCTCTACCGTGGTGCGTACAAGGATTTGAATGGATGCCCGGTGTGCGGTGCATTGTGGTATAAGATCAGACGAGATGACCCTGGTGATGTTGACGGCGAGCGCCCCGGGAAGAGGGTTCCTGCCAAGGTGATGTGGTATGCTCCTATTATACCATGGTTGAAACGTCTTTTCAGAAACAAAGAGCATGCCAAGTTGATGCGATGGCACAAAGAGGACCGTAAGAAATTCGGGAAGTTGAGACCACCCATGATGGGTCGTAGTGGAGAAAAATCAAGAGAAAGTGGGGGGACTTTGCAGGTTAAGCAAGGAACATATGGTTTGGTTCAAGAACAGATGTCATTAATCCTTTTGGGGAGCAAAGCAGCAATCATAGCACCTGCCCCATAACTCTATGTATCCATAACCTTCCTCCTTGACTGTGCATGAAGCAGAAGTTCATTATGATGCCATTTCTCACCCAAGGCCCTAAGCAACCCGGCAACGACATTGATGTGTACCTAAGGCCATTAGTTGAAAAACTTTTACAACTATGGAATGGAAAAGGTGGACGTGTGTGGGATGATGAAGACCAGCAGGAATTTGACCTACATGCGTTGTTGTTTGTAACCATCAATGATTGGCCTGCTCTCAGTAACCTTTCAGGATAGACAAACAAGGGATACCACACATGCACGCACTATTTAAATGACACCGAAAGTATATATTTGGACAAATGCAGGAAAAATGTGTACCTGGGGAATCATCGATTTCTTCCGACCAACCATCAATGTCAAAAGAAAGGAAATCATTTCAAAGGCGAGGCAGATCACCGGAAGAAGCCCGCCGTTCATACTAGTGATCACATACTTGCTATGGTTAATGATTTACAAGTAATCTTTGGAAAGGGTCCCGGTGGACTATCTATTCCGAATGACGCTGAGAGATGCGCACCCTTGGGGAAGAAGAAATCTATATTTTGGGACCTACCCTACTAGAAAGACCTAGAGGTCCGCTCTACAATCGACGTGATGCACACGACGAAGAATCTTTGCGTGAACTTTCTAGGCTTATTGGGTGTGTATGGGAAGACAAAAGATACACCGGAGACACGGGAGGACCAGCAACGTGTGCACGAAAAAAACAGCATGCCTCCAAAGCAGTATGGAGGTCCTGCCAGCTACGCTCTTACCAAAGAAGACCATCTAGCTTCTCGTCGAATTTAAAGGGAATAATAAATATGGCAAATAAAAAGTTTCAGAACCTAAAGTCTCATGACTGCCACGTGATTATGATGCAATTGCTTCCGGTTGCATTGAGGGGTCTTCTATCGGAAAACGTTCGATTAGCCATTATGAAGCTATATGCATTCCTCAATGCAGTCTCTTAGAAGGTGATCGATCCAGAAATACTACCAAGGTTAAGGAGTGATCCGGTGCAATGTCTTGTTAGTTTTGAGCTGGTGTTCCCACCATCCTTCTTCAATATCATGACGCACATCCTAGTTCATCTAGTTGACGAGATTGCCATTCTGGGCCCTATATTTCTACACAATATGTTCCCCTTTGAGAGGTTCATGGGAGTCTTAAAGAAATACGTTCGTAATCGTGCTAGGCCATAAGGAAGCATCTCCACGGGCCATCAACAAGAGAAGGTCATTGGTTTTGTGTTGACTTCATTCCTGACCTTAAGAAGATTGGTCTCGCTCAATCGCGGTATGAGGGAAGACTGACTGGAAAAGGCATGCTAGGAGAGGACTCAATAATATGTAGGGACGGGCATTCTTGGTCTCAAGCACAGTACACAGTTCTACAGAATTCTACCTTGGTGACCCCGTATGTCAATTAACACAAGAATATTCTGCGCTCCAAACACCCGGAGCAGTGTGACGACTGGATTACATGTGAACACATCAAGACTTTCGCCAGTTGGTTGCAAACACGTCTCATGGGTGACAACGCTGTTTCTGATGAGTTGTACTTGTTGGCCAAGGGACCATCTTCGACTGTATTGACTTACAAAGGGTACGAGATAATTTGAAATACATTTTATACGATCGTCCAAGATCAAAAGAGCACCAACCAAAACAGTGGTATCCTCTTTGATGCAGCAACCAAGAGGGGAAAGGACACATATTATGGTTACATAGTGGACATATGGGAACTTGACTATGGACATGATTTTAAGGTCCCTTTGTTTCAGAGCAAATGGGTCAATTTGTCAGGAGGCGGGGTACAGGTAGACCCACAGTACGGAATGACAACAGTACATTTGTACAATCTTGGGTACACAGACGAACCATTCGTCCTAGCCAATGATGTGGCACATTTTTTCTATGTGAAGGACATGTCTACCAAACCGAGAAAAAGAAAAAATAAGGAAGCAAATACATCATACGATGAGCAAAAGTGCCACATAGTTCTTTTAGGAAAAAGAGACATCGTGGGAGTGGAGGGTGTCGGTGTCAAAACCGGCGGATCTCGGGTAGGGGGTCCCGATCTGTGCGTCTTAGGCTGATGGTAACAGGAAGCAAGGGACACAATGTTTACCCAGGTTCGGGCCCTCTCGATGGAGGTAAAACCCTACTTCCTGCTTGATTAATATTGAATATATGAGTAGTACAAGAGTAGTCTTGTCTTCGGCATTGCAAGGCGGGTTCCATCTCCGAATACTCCAAAGTACCTGTTACGATGAATAGTGTCCGGCATCCCATCAATGTTGTACTCCTCGGCTTCAGTGTCTCAATAATGACCATCTCCACGCGTCGAGCGAATGCGAAGAGTTGAGGAATTTTTGCATTTTCCACCCTTAATCCTCCGGGCTTGGTCGTCTATTTGAAGGGACGGGGATTCTCAGATCCAAACCTCACTCTCCCTCCCAGAGCTATCATCCGACAGAGCGCTCCGCAAAAACCCATTCCAACATGGTCGGCCGTCGCAGCTTTTCTGCTCGCTCCCCTCGTTCCAAGTCGGGGAATTGGGGAGAGTGTTCAGTTCCTCACAACCGTCTGATAAAGTTACAAACCCAAGGGTTTCTCCCACCAGCATTCATGGTCCCCGTCCGATCCTGAATAGCCACTTATGACGGAGGGGAACAAGCGGAGGGATCTCCAAATCCATCTCCAGAGGAGCGTATATGCCTCATCCCGCATCTGCTAAGGGGCGTCGGGTTTCCTATCCACCAGTTTCTTCGCAGGCTCCTGGAGTTCTACGGCCTCCAGTTGCACAACCTTACGCCTGCCTCCATTCTGCATATAGCAGGGTACGTCGCCCTTTGCGAGCTGTTTTTAGGTTGCGAACCTCACTTTGGATTATGAAGGAAACTGTTCTGCCTTGTCCCCCGCACCCAGGGAGAATCCCTATGTCAAGTGGGCAGGGCCGAAGTATGGCGCATTGCTGAGACCGGATACCTGTCCGGCACTCCTAAGAAGGCACTAGAAAACTGGCCTTCAGAGTGGTTCTACATTGATGATGTTCCCCTTCCGGATCCAGTCCGGACAGGTCTCCCCAGGTCCAGTAACGCCCCACCGAGGGCTCGCCTAAGATGGCGCCCCCAGGGCCCTCAAGAAGAGGATATAAGGGAAATATGTTGGAAATATGACCTAGAGGCAATAATAAAAGGATTATTATTATATTTCCTTGTTCATGATAATTGTCTTTTATTCATGCTATAATTGTGTTATTCGGAAATCGTAATACATGTGTGAATACATAGACCACAACATGTCCGTAGTGAGCCTCTAGTTGACTAGCCCATTGATCAACAGATAGTCATGGTTTCCTGACTATGGACATTGGATGTCATTTATAACGAGATCACATCATTAGGAGAATGATGTGATGGACAAGACCCAATCCTAAGCATAGCACAAGATCGTGTAGTTAGTTTGCTAGAGCTTTTCCAATGTCAAGTATCTTTTCCTTAGATCATGAGATCGTGTAACTCCCGGATACCATAGGAGTGCTTTGGGTGTACCAAAAGGTCACAACGTAACTGGGTGACTATAAAGGTGTACTACGGGTATCTCTGAAAGTGTCTATTGGGTTGACACGGATCGAGACTGGGATTTGTCACTCCGTATGACGAAGAGGTATCTCTGGGCCCACTCGGTAATGCATCATCATAATGAGCTCAAAGTGACCAAGTGTCTAGTCACGGGATCATGCATTACGGTACGAGTAAAGTGACTTGCCGGTAACGAGATTGAACGAGGTATAGGGATACCGACGATCAAATCTCGGGCAAGTAACATACCGATTGACAAAGGGAATTGTATACGGGGTTGCTTGAATGCTTGACATCGTGGTTCATCCGATAAGATCATCGAGGAGCATGTGGGAGCCTACATGGGTATCCAGATCCTGCTGTTGGTTATTGACTGGAGAGCCGTCTCGGTCATGTCTACGTGTCTCCCGAACCTGTAGGGTCTACACACTTAAGGTTCAGTGACGCTAGGGTTGTAGAGATATTTGTATGCAGCAAACCGAAAGTTGTTCGGTGTCCCGGATGAGATCCCGGACATCACGAGGAGTTCCGGAATGGTCCGGAGGTAAAGAATTATATAGGGGAAGTCGAGTTTAGGCCATCGGGAAAGTTTCGGGGGTCACCGGTATTGTACCGGGACCACCGAAAGGGTCCCGGGGGTCCACCGGGTAGGGCCACCCATCCCGTAGGGCCCCATGGGCTGAAGTGGGAGGGGAACCAGCCCCTGGTGGGCTGGTGCACCCCCCCTTGGCGCCCCCATACGCCTAGGGTTGGGAACCCTAGGGAAGGGGGCGCCTCCACTTGCCTTGGGGGGCAAGGCACCCCCCTTGGCCGCCGCCCCCCTAGGAGATCCCATCTCCTAGGGCCTGCGCCACCCTGGGGTCCCTATATAAAGAGGGGAGAGGGAGGGCAGCCTTACCCTTGCACTTGGCGCCTCCCTTCCCCCTTGCTAGACTTCTCCCTCCCGTAGACGCTTGGCGAAGCCCTGCCGGGATTCCTGCTGCATCCACCACCACGCCGTCATGCTGCTGGATCTTCATCAACCTCTCCTTCCCCCTTGCTGGATCAAGAAGGAGGAGACATCACGCTGACTGCACGTGTGTTGAACGCGGAGGTGCCGTCCGTTCGGCGCTAGGATCTCCGGTGATTTGGATCACGACGAGTACGACTCCCTCAACCCCGTTCTCTTGAACGCTTCCGCTCGATCTACAAGGGTATGTAGATGCACTCCTCTCTCTCGTTGCTAGATGAACTCATAGATTGATCTTGGTGAAATCGTAGGAAATTTTTTATTTTCTGCAACGTTCCCCAACAGTGGCATCATGAGCTAGGTCTATGCGTAGTTCTCTTTGGATGAGTAGAACACAAATCTGTTGTGGGCGTAGATGTTGTCAACTTTCTTGCCACTACTAGTCTTATTTTGCTTCAGCGGTATTGTGGGATGAAGCGGCCCGGACCGACCTTACACGTACGCTTACGTGAGACAGGTTCCACCGACTAACATGCACTAGTTGCATAAGGTGGCTAGCGGGTGTCTGTCTCTCCCACTTTAGTTGGAGCGGATTTGATGAAAAGGGTCCTTATGAAGGGTAAATAGAAGTTGACAAATCACGTTGTGGCTTTTCGTAGGTAAGAAAACGTTCTTGCTAGAACCCTATTGCAGCCACATAAAAGATGCAGCAACAATTAGAGGACGTCTAACTTGATTTTGCAGCAATTGCTTTGTGATATGATATGGCCAAAAGATGTGATGAATGATGAATGATATATTGTGATGTATGAGGTCATGTTCTTGTAATAGGAATCACGACTTGCATGTCGATGAGTATGACAACCGGCAAGAGCCATAGGAGTTGTCTTAATTATTGTATGACCTGCGTGTCAATGATTTAACTCCATGTAATTACTTTACTTTATTGCTAAACCGTTAGCCATAGTAGTAGAAGTAATAGTTGGTGAGAAACTTCATGGAGACACGATGATGGAGATCATGATGATGGAGATCATGGTGTCATGCCGGTGACAAAGATGATCATGGAGCCCCGAAGATGGAGATCAAAGGAGCTATATGATATTGGCCATATCATGTCACTACTATTTGATTGCATGTGATGTTTATCATGTTTTTGCATCTTGTTTACTTAGAACGATGGTAGTAAATAAGATGATCCCTCATAATAATTTCAAGAAAGTGTTCCCCCTAACTGTGCGCCGTTGCGACAGTTCGTTGTTTCGAAGCACCACGTGATGATCGGGTGTGATAGATTCTAACATTCACATACAATGGGTGTAAGACAGATTTACACATGCAAAACACTTAGGTTAACTTGACAAGCCAAGCATGTACAGACATGGCCTCGGAACACAGAGACCGAAATGTCGAACATGAGTCGTATGGAAGATACGATCAACATGGAGATGTTCACCGATGATGACTAGTCCGTCTCACGTGATGATCGGACACGGCCTAGTCGACTCAGATCATGTAACACTTAGATGACTAGAGGGATGTCTAATCTGAGTGGGAGTTCATTAAATAATTTGATTAGATGAACTTAATTATCATGAACTTAGTCTAAAATCTTTGCAAAAATGTCTTGTAGATCAAATGGCCAACACTCATGTCAACATGAACTTCAACGCGTTCCTAGAGAAAACCAAGCTGGAAGATGATGGCAGCAACTATACGGACTGGGTCCGGAACCTGAGGATCATCCTCATAGCTACCAAGAAAGCATATGTCCTAGAAGGACCGCTAGGTGAAGCACCCATCCTAGAGAACCAAGACGTTATGAACGCGTGGCAGTCACATGCTGATGATTACTCCCTCGTTTAGTGCGGCATGCTTTACAGCTTAGAACCGGGGTTCCAAAAGCGTTTTGAGCAACACGGAGCATATGAGATGTTCGAGGAGCTGAAAATGGTTTTCCAAGCTCATGCCCGAGTCGAGAGATATGAAGTCTCCGACAAGTTCTATAGTTGTAAGATGGAGGAAAATAGGTCTGTCAGTGAGCACATACTCAAAATGTCTGGGTTGCACAACCGCCTGTCCCAGCTGGACATTAACCTCCCGGACAAGGCGGTCATTAACAGAATCCTTCAGTCGCTCCCACCGAGCTACAAGAGCTTTGTGATGAACTACAATATGCAGGGGATGGTGAAAACTATTCCTGAAGTATTTTCAATGATGAAGTCAGCAGAGGTAGAAATCAAAAAGGAACATCAAGTGTTGATGGTCAATAGAACCACCAAGTTCAAGAAAGGCAAGGGTAAGAAGAACTTCAAGAAGGACGGCAAGGATGTTGCCGCGCCCGGTAAGCCAGTTGCCAGGAAGAAGTCAAAGAATGGACCCAAGCCTGAGACTGAGTGCTTTTATTGCAAAGGGAAGGGTCACTGGAAGCGGAACTGCCCCAAATACTTAGCGGACAAGAAGGCTGGCAACACTAAAGGTATATGTGATATACATTTAATTGATGTGTACCTTACCAGTGCTCGTAGTAGCTCCTGGGTATTTGATACCGGTGCCGTTGCTCATATTTGTAACTCAAAGCAGGAGTTGCGGAATAAGTGGAGACTGGCGAAGGACGAGGTGACGATGCGCGTCGGGAATGGTTCCAAGGTCGATGTGATCACCATCGGCACGCTACCTCTACATTTACCCACAGGATTAGTTTTAAACCTCAATAATTGTTATTTAGTGCCAAGTTTGAGCATGAACGTTGTATCTGGATCTCGTTTAATACGAGATGCTACTCATTTAAATTCGAGAATAATGGTTGTTCTATTTATATGAGAGATATGTTTTATGGTCATGCCCCGATGGTCAATGGTTTATTCTTGATGAATATCGAACGTAATGTTACACATATTCATAGTGTGAATACCAAAAGATGTAAAGTTGATAACGATAGTCCCACATACTTGTGGCACTGCCGCCTTGGTCACATTGGTGTCAAGCGCATCAAGAAGCTCCATGCAGATGGACTTTTAGAGTCTCTCGATTATGAACCATTTGACACATGAGAACCATGCCTCATGGGCAAAATGACCAAGACTCCGTTCTCCGGAACAATGGAGCGAACAACCAACTTATTGGAAATCATACATGTTGATGTGTGCGGTCCAATGAGAGTTGAGGCTCGCAGAGGATATCATTATGTTCTCACTCTCACTGATGACTTGAGTAGATATGGGTATGTCTACTTGATGAAACACAAGTCTGAGACCTTTGAAAAGTTCAAGGAATTTCAGGATGAAGTAGAGAATCAACGTGACCGAAAAATAAAGTTCTTACGATCAGATCGTGGAGGAGAATATTTAAGTCACGAATTTGGTACGCACTTAAGGAAATGTGGAATCGTTTCACAACTCACGCCGCCTGGAACACCTCAGCGTAATGGTGTGTCCGAACATCGTAATCGCACTCTATTAGATATGGTGCGATCTATGATGTCTCTTACCGATTTACCGCTATCATTTTGGGGATACGCTCTAGAGACAGCTACATTCACTTTAAATAGGGCTCTGTCTAAATCCGTTGAGACGACACCGTATGAATTATGGTTTGGGAAGAAACCTGAGCTGTCATTTCTAAAAGTTTGGGGATGCGATGCTTATGTCAAGAAACTTCAACCTGAAAAGCTCGAACCCAAGTCGGAAAAATGCGTCTTCATAGGATACCCTAAGGAAACCATTGGGTATACCTTCTACCTTAGATCCGAAGGCAAGATCTTTGTTGCCAAGAACGGATCCTTTCTGGAAAAAGAGTTTCTCTCGAAAGGAGTAAGTGGGAGGAAAGTAGAACTCGATGAAGTACTACCTCTTGAACCGGAAAGTAGTTCAGCTCAGGAAAATGTTCCTGTGGTGCCTACACCGACTGGAGAGGAAATTAATGATGATGATCAAGGTACTTCGGATCAAGTTGCTACAGAACTTCGTAGGTCCACAAGGACAGGTTCCACGCCAGAGTGGTATGCAACCCTGTCCTGGAAATCATGTTGTTAGACAACGGTGAACCTTCGAACTATGAAGAAGCGATGGCGGGCCCATATTCCAACAAATGGGTTGAAGCCATGCAATCCGAGATAGAATCCATGTATGAAAACAAAGTATGGACTTTGACAGACTTGCCCGATGATCGGCGAGCGATAGAGAACAAATGGATCTTTAAGAAGAAGACGGACGCGGATGGTAATGTTACCATCTATAAAGCTCGACTTGTCTCTAAGGGTTATTGGGAAGTTTAAGGGGTTGACTACGATGAGACTTTCTCTCCCGTAGCGAAGCTGAAGTACGTCCGAATCATGTTAGCAATTGCCGCATACTATGATTATGAGATATGGCAGATGGACGTCAAAACGGCATTCCTTAATGGCTATCTTAAGGAAGAACTGTATATGATGCAGCCGGAATGTTTTGTCGATCCTAAGAATGCTAACAAGGTATGCAAGCTCCAGCGATCCATTTATGGGCTGGTGCAAGCATCTCGGAGTTGGAACATTCGCTTTGATGAGATGATCAAAGCGTTTGGGTTTATGCAGACTTATGGAGAAGCCTGCTGTCGGTGTCAAAACCGGCGGATCTCGGGTAGGGGGTCCCGAACTGTGCGTCTAGGCGGATGGTAACATGAGACAAGGGACACGATGTTTTGACCCAGGTTTGGGCCCTCTCGATGGAGGTAAAACCCTACTCCTGCTTGATTAATATTGAATATATGGGTAGTACAAGAGTTGATCTACCATGAGATCAGAGAGGCTAAACCCTAGAAGCTAGCCTATGGTATGATTGTTGTTCGTCCTACGAACTAAAACTCTCTGGTTTATATAGACAACGGAGAGGGCTAGGGTTACATAGAGTCGGTTACAATGGGAGGAGATCTTCATATCATATCGCCAAGCTTGCCTTCCACGCCAAGGAAAGTCCTATCCGGACATGAGATGAAGTCTTCAATCTTGTATCTTCATAGTTCGGGAGTCCGGCCAAGGTCATAGTCCGGTTATCCGGACACCCCCTAATCCAGGACTCCCTCAGTAGCCCCTGAACCAGGCTTCAATGACGACGAGTCCGGCGCGCAAATTGTCTTCGACATTGCAAGGAGGGTTCCTCCTCCTAATGCTTCATAGAAGATGTTGAACACAAGGATAGTGTCCGGCTCTGCAAAATAAGTTCCACTGACGTATTCCGCAGCGTGACATCACGCCACGGCCAAGCCTTTATTCGAATCATTTTACTGTTCCACCTCAACGTGTTTAGCGAGGCGGTTTCCTTGGCATGTCTTGTCAAAGTAGAGATTGTATCCCCTTATTCCGGGATTCTCATCAATACGGGCGTGGGTAACCCAACCGCGCCATTAACCGTGGCGCTTGGGAGATAAGCGAGTTTTATTAGGGTGGTGGGGGCTTATAGTTTCGGCCACCCATATAAGGGGATAAGGATCCACCCTTTCCATTTACGCCTTCTTCCTCCTCTGCTTATCCATCCCTGCGCACTCGAGCTCCAACGCCCAAGTCCGCACTTCCCACCTCAACCTTTCTCCAATCATGTCCGGAGTGGGAGGTAGATGGATGGCCTCCTCCGTCACGGAGTGACAAATCAAAAAGTTGAGGAAGGCTGGATACTTGTCTGACGACATCGCGCACCGGCTTCCAGATGAGGGGCAACTCATCCCCACCCCTAGGCCCCATGAGAGGGTTGTATTTCCCCCCCATTTCCTCTGCGGACTGGGCTTTCCTCTTCACCCGTTCGTCCGAGGGCTCATGTTCTACTATGGCCTGGACTTCCACGATCTGGCCCCGAACTTCATCCTCAACATCTCGGCGTTCATTGTTATGTGTGAGGTTTTTCTCCGCATCCAGGCCCACTTCGGCTTATGGCTGAAGACCTTCAATGTCAAGCCGAAGGTTGTGGGCGGCCGCCAAGTGGAGTGCGGAGGCGCCATGCTGGGCAAGATAACCAACGTTACATGGCTCGAGGGCGCCTTCGTAGAGACCATCAAAGGGTGGCAATCGGGGTGGTTCTATATCACCGAGCCACGTGACCCTGAATGGGCAGCGGCCCCCGAATTCTGATCTGGCATCCCCACACGGCTCACATCTTGGAAAGAGACGGGCCTGTCGTGGGGTAGTTCGGCAGAGGTGACTGGACTTCAAACTTGCATCAAAGATCTGATAGACAGGAAGGTCAAACTTGTCACCGTAGTCCATGTCATGCTTTTCCGCCGGATCCTCCTGTGTCAACGATGGGCCTACAATCTGTGGGAATTCGACCCGGCTCAGCACCAAACTTTGTCCAGATTCTTCGATACAATGCACGAAGATGCCTGGAAAGTGCTTTTCAAGAGCTCCGAGGTCCACCGTCCCATCACCGAGGATCGCGGATTCTGCGCGAAGCGCCAAGCCAGTGCGGTAAGCTTAATTTTCCCATTACAGGGTATTTTTTTCCCATAGTTTGACTCTATGCGGGATCTAAACCCCCATCCCTTTTAACAGGACTGGCAGAAGAAGGCCGGACAGATCAATTGTCCGGCTCCTTTGCCCGAAGACCCAGCGGATGCTCGTTTGACCAAGCTGCTGGTTCCGGCACCCCACGTGGTGCCGGAGAAGAAGGCCAAGAAGAAGGCCATGGGGACTCGAAAGAGTTCCCGGCGCCTGGTGGTGTCGGATTCATCGCCTGACAACCCCGAAGCACCCTCCGCCTCTGAGGACGAGGAGGAGGAGGAAGAAGAAGCCTCTTCCCCTCCAACGGGGGGAGGAAAGAAAAGGAAGGCCGCCCCAAATGCGGAGGTCGGAGGGTCCAAGAAGGGGAGGACTCTTCTGCCGGACTACGCCTCCGATGCCGAAGACGGTGGGGAGGAATAGCCATCCAGGGTCAAGCCCCTGGCAAAATCGTAAGTGTCCAGATACCAGAATAACTATGGCGTTCCTCTATTGTATGGTATCTTCTGACGCTGAATTCAATCATGCAGTCCGCCCAAGGCTCAGCTCGGCGATTCATCGAGCGGCTCCCTGGATTCGTCGGACGTGAATAGCGCTTCACTTCCGACGGCCTCCTCCCCTCTCCCTACGGACAACGCCGAGGTGGAGTCCCAAAAGGGACTAAACCAGGAGGAGGTGGTCCTGGAGGCGCCGCACGGCGACCTCCCGGACTCCAGGCCCAAAGGGGGTAAAGCCCCGGAGGGGTCTAAGTCCGGCCCTGGGCCGGACACTGCCCCGGAACCTTCAGTGGTTCCGGAGTCTGGCAGGCGGCGCCTTCGTAAGAAGGGAAAGCCTACGACGCCGGCGACCTCCGTCCACCCGGAGGCGCCGGACAATTTGCTGGAGGTGCTTAATGGCGCCTCCATCGACGAGGAGCACCGCACTGTTATCGGTGCAGTGATTCAGAAGGTTCAGTCCGCCAAGAGCGGGCTGACCGAAGCTTGTACGAGCCTTCTAACAGGCTTTGAGGTAAGTTTTAAGATATGTAAAAATATGTACCACATAGACAGTAGCCCCTGATGCTCAGTTTGGCGTTCGGAAAGAAAAGTCGAGCTGAGGATCTAAAAAGATATACGCAGGAGTCTAACATAAATATGTCAATATGGGAATGCAGGCTGCGCTACTGACCTCTGCCACACTGACTACGGAGGGCAATGCATTGAAGGAGAGCCTCAAACGGTCCGAGAACGATCTCGGCCGTGCCAAGAAGCAGCTCGAGGACAAGGAGGGTATGTAATACCGTATGTAAATGTATATAGAAATACCTGGTTGCAAATAATGACAGGACCAACGTGAATGTTGCAGGGGCCACGGCCGAGGTGGCGACCCTGAAGAAAGCGGTGTCCAAGGCCGAAAACAGTGCGGCCTTGGAGCGCACCGATCGAGAGAAGCAGGAGGCGCGGGTGGCGGAGGTGCGGCAAGAGCTCCAGGCTCTCGTGGAGAAACACGAGAGTTTGGAGTGTGACTCAAAGACTCGAGAGTCCGAGCTCGCCTTGGCTCTTGAGAGTGCCAA
Source organism: Triticum aestivum (assembly GCF_018294505.1). Lineage (NCBI taxonomy): Eukaryota > Viridiplantae > Streptophyta > Magnoliopsida > Poales > Poaceae > Triticum > Triticum aestivum. The sequence continues at coordinate 105,586,958 of NC_057813.1, forward strand.
AACCGCTAAGGCCGAAGCCCAGAAGGCCCTCTAGGAGATCGAGGCGATAAAGAAAATAGCGGTGGGTAAGGCATTCTTTATACAAAGCAAGCATATAAAAGTGAATTATCTGTTCCTTACCCGAATCCGGAGCTCTCCAGGAGCGTTCGCCGATCTGCCCCGTAGTGTGTCTGATGCTGCCGCATTCTACCGAGCCGAGGAGGGGAGCTCGACGGAAAAGGTGTTCTGGTCTCAATATGCTGAGGCCGGACATCCGGTGCCCCTGAGCGACCAGCTGAAGCAGCTGGTCGAGCTCCACAAGGTGGCGGAACAGGCCATGAAGGGCCTCATAGTTCGGCTGTGGCCTACAGAAGCCATGCCTGGGAGCTACTTCGGTCTGGTGCGGCAGCTGGTGGAAGCGTGTCGGGCCCTTGCCCATGCTAAAGTGCACTGGGGCAAGATGGACGCAGAGAAGCTTGTGACGGACGCGCCACCGTCGGGCAAGGAGTATCGCAAGCCCTAGATGTATTATAAGGGCGTCCTGAAGGGTGCCCGCCTTATAGCGGGTGAATGCTCCAAAGATGTAATTTTTGAGTAGACTCGCATCTGTTATCCTGTACGCTGAAAACTTTGTTCATATGCGTTAAGCAACACTTGTTAATTTAAAATATTACCTTCTCTACAGCCGTTTATCAAATATGAGAGATGCAAGTCGTCGGCTTCTACCCCCATGCCACGAGTGCTGGGGTGTTCGGGATAAACCTGAGCACTCTTGTTCCCATTCTTGGGTCCATCTAGGGAGGCGCTCAGCACAATGAACAAGGCCATCGGACTTATAATGCTTTATCACTCTCACTTAGCCATAGAATTCTATAATTTTAAATTTCAGCGAAGCCCCTAGTATTTGGAAGACCAAGTTCGGGGCGCTATCCACGCCTAGGACGGATAAATCCATCTCCTCGCTCTAAGCGGCATAAGTCTTTAGGGACTCGAAAAACCTCGCGAACAACGACCGGTCTCTCGCACTATCATGATGGTCAGTTTTAGCTTTCTCTACTGAGGTGTTAACCCAACTCAACTGGGGCACAATCGCAGTAGTTCTCCCAACGCTACCTTAGCCAACATTGCGGAACATAAGGTACCAAAACATGGGAGCCGGGCAAACCCAACTATTGACCCAAGACATGATTCGGAGCCGATGCATATAGTGCTATAAGTTCGGGGTGCCGCACTCATGAGAGTGTTCGGTATTCTCACACCGTGTTATGGGGTGCTTAAGCCCCTGGTGTATTGGCCGTACCAAAGTGTACGGTTGCATAATGTCATGACTGAACATATTGGTATAAAAATAGATGAATACAATAATAGATAAGAGCTATGTATTGTTTATTAAAAAGGGCTGCTATGAAAGCAGAACGATACAAATAGTGCTATAAGCAAGAGATGGGATTATTTGACATGTCCCCCTCCAGGGGCAAGTTGCAGGACTTTGAGTAAAACAGGTATTTAGCTCGTTATAGAGACCACCTGGACATTTGACGTGGCTTGTTCTCTCCCTAGCTGTTGCATCGTGTGTTCGGCGAGTGTATTGCCGGACAGGCCTTCCGAATAGTTGGGTCCTGAAAGTAAAAAAAAGCAAACGGCAGAATAGGGAGCCCCTTAGTGCGGTTGAGCCGCATTCTGGGCGTGCCGTAGTTGTGCCCCTCCCCTTATGCCCATGGTATTTGCAAAGCGTAATTATGTACGCGTGGTACCGATATCACCATCTGGCAAGGGCTGGGGTTGGGGCCGCACTGCTATGCTTGCTCGGAACGTGCCAGCCGGTTTTGTTGTAGGTTACTTTGGGTGCGCTTGACGTTGTCCGGATGTTTAACACCCGGATTGGAGAATTGCCTTGAGAGGCTACTCTATACTTCCGCCGCCAGGGCCGCTGTGTGCTCCTCCATTCGGAGAGAGCGTTCGGTGTTTCCATTTACCGTAATGACTCCGCGAGGACCTGGCATCTTGAGCTTGAGATATGTGTAGTGCGGCACCACATTGAATTTTGCGAATGCGGTTCGTCCGAGCAGGGCGTGATAGCCACTGCGAAATGGGACTATGTCGAAGATTAACTCTTCGCTTCGGAAATTATCCGGGGATCCAAAGACCACTTAGAGTGTAACCGAGCCTGTACACCTGGCTTCTACACCTGGTATGACGCCTTTAAAGGTTGTCTTTGTGGGTTTAATCCTTGATGGATCTATATCCATTTTTCGCACTGTATCCTGATAAAGCAGGTTCAGGCTGCTGCCGCCGTCCATGAGGACTCTAGTGAGGTGAAATCCGTCAATGATTGGGTCTAGGACCAATGCGGCGAATCCGCCGTGATGAATGCTAGTGGGGTGGTCCCTTCGATCAAAAGTGATCGGGCAGGAGGACCATGGGTTGAACTTTGGGGCGACTGGCTCCAATGCATAACGTCCTTGAGAGCACGCTTCCGCTCCCTTTTGGGGATATGGGTTGCGTATATCATGTTCACCGTCCGCACTTGCGAGGGGAAGCCCTTCTGCCCTCTGTTGTTCGGCGGCCGGGGCTCCTCCTCGTCATCGCTACGCAGCCCCTTGTCTCTGGTTTTGGCACTTAACTTGCCTGCCTGCTTGAACACCCAACAATCCCTGTTGGTGTGGTTGGCTGGTTGTTCGGGGGTGCCGTGTATCTGGCACAAGCGATCAAGTATCCGGTCTAAACTGGATGGGCCCGAAGGGTTTCTTTTGATTGTCTTCTTCCACTGACCGGGTTTAGAGCCTCTGAATCCGGCATTAACTGCCGTATCCTCAGTATTGTCGCCGTTAATGCGGCGCTTGTGCTTGTTGCGACGTGACCTGCCATTGTTGTCCTTGGTATCCGAATTGCCAGGGCTCTTGGTTATGTTATTGCTACGAGCTAGCCATTTGTCTTCTCCCGCGCAAAAGCGGGTCATGAGTGTCGTGAGGGCTGCCATAGATTTTGGCTTTTCCTGTCCTAGGTGCCGGGCAAGCCATTCGTCTTGGATGTTGTGCCTGAAGGCTGCAAGGGCCTCGGCGTCCGGACAGTCGACTATTTGTTTTTTCTTGGTTAGGAACCGTGTCCAGAATTGTCTGGCCAATTCCTCTGGCTGCTGGATTATGTGGCTTAGGTCATCGGCGTCTGGTGGTCGCACATAAGTGCCCTGGAAGTTGTCAAGGAATGTGGATTCCAGGTCCTCCCAGCAACTAATTGACTCTGCTGGCAAGCTGTTAAGCCAATGCCGAGCTGGTCCTTTAAGCTTGAGCGGGAGGTATTTGATGGCGTGTAGATCATCACCACGGGCCATGTGGATATGAAGGAGATAATCCTCGATCCATACCGCGGGATCTATTGTGCCATCATATGATTCGATGTTTACGGGTTTAAAACCCTCGGGGATTTGATGATCCATTACTTCGTCTGTGAAGCATAGTGGGTATGCGGCGCCCCTATACTGGGCTATATCGCGACGCAGCTCGGATGAGCTTTGTCTGTTGTGTTCGTCCTGGACGTATTTATCATATCCGGCATGACGGTTATCGTCACGTGACGTGGGGCGCCCACGCGATCCGTAGATCGATCTTGTTTGCCTTGCCTTATCCTCCAATATGTCTCGCAGGTCTATTGCGTTTCCCCATGCTCTGGTATTCTTGGAGCGGCGCCGGGGTGCGGCTTGGGTTGAGGGCCGAAAGGCCTCTCTATCGCGGCCACGGGGTGGCCGATCGGGCGCATCGTACGCTGGTGATGTAGGTTTAGTTGCTTCCTCCTCTAGTTGGGGTAGCAGCGTGCGCTTTGGGTAGCTCTTGGAGGGGCGTTCGAGTTTATACTCTTCGGCCGCTAGGACTTCAGTCCATCTGTCGGCTAGCAAGTCTTGGTCAGCTCTAAGTTGTTGCTGTTTTTTCTTGAGGCTGCTCGCCGTGGCCCTAAGCCTGCATTTGAAACGCTCTTGTTCGACGGGATCCTCTGGCACGACGAATTCATCGTTGTCGAGGCTTGCCTCATCTTCAGAGGGAGGCATATAATTACCGTCCTCGACCTCCCTGTCTGCCGCTCTCTCATGAGGGCTGGCTTCTTCGTCCTCCTGTGCTGAATCCTGCTGGAGGGGGTTGTCTTCGGCACTATCCAGGGTGTTGTTGTGTCCAGTGCCGGGCTCGCCGTTTTTGCTTTGGCGGGATTTAGAGCGGCGCCGCTGACGTCGGCGCTTGGGTTGCTTCTTGGAGGGGTCGTCCTCCGTTTTTTCATCGCCATCCCCTGCTTTGGGGGTGTCCACCATGTATATGTTATATGACGTGGTGGCTTTCCAGTGCCCTATGGGTGCTGGTTCTTGGTTGTCTCCTTCATCGGCGTCCATACCGTCGATGTCTTCGGAGTCGAAGTTGAGCATGTCGGTTAGATCGTCGACAGTGGCTACAAAGTGGGTGGTGGGTGGGTTTCGAATTTCTTCGTCTTCCGCATCCCAACCATGCTGACCATAGTCCAGCCAGGGCTCTCCTGACAAAGAGAGAGACTTTAGTGAATTCAGGATATCGCCAAAGGGCGAGTGCTGAAAGACGTCTGCAGTGGTGAACTCCATGATCGGAGCCCAATTGGGTTCGCTCGGAAGGGGTGCGGAAGATTCGGAGTCCGGAACGGAGTCCGGCACCTTGGAGTCACGGGCCTCACAAAGGACTAGGCTGGTATTCGGCTCTATCACCGTAGAGATTGCGGCTCCTGGGGCGGCGTCCAGCCGTCCGTCCCCGACTGGCACAGTCGACTCCGAGCTAATGGTCGGAGCGGGCACCTGAGCATCTCTCTGGGCGCTGTCCGACGGCAGAGCTAGATCGTGCCCATCGTGATAGTGCGGCGCGCTCGGCCGTGGCTCGAATCCATCCAAGATCAAGTCCCTGCGGATGTTGGCCGTGTAGTTTAAGCTTCCAAACCTGAACTGATGGCCAGGGGCGTAGCTTTCGATCTGCTCCAGATGGCCCAGCGAATTGGCCCGCAGTGCGAAGCCGCCGAATACGAAGATCTGTCCGGGGAGAAAAGTCTCACCCTGGACCGCGTCGTGTTTGATAATCGAAGAAGCCATCAGGCCTAAAGGTGACGACACAGAGGAACTCTCAATGAAAGCACCAATGTCGGTGTCAAAACCGGCGGATCTCGGGTAGGGGGTCCCGAACTGTGCGTCTAGGGGGATGGTAACAGGAGACAAGGGACACGATGTTTTTACCCAGGTTCGGGCCCTCTCGATGGAGGTAAAACCCTACTCCTGCTTGATTAATATTGATGATATGGGTAGTACAAGAGTTGATCTACCACGAGATCAGAGAGGCTAAATCCTAGAAGCTAGCCTATGGTATGATTGTTGTTCGTCCTACAGACTAAAACTCTCCGGTTTATATAGACATCGGAGAGGGCTAGGGTTACATAGAGTCGGTTACAATGGGAGGAGATCTTCATATCATATCCCCAAGCTTGCCTTCCACGCCAAGGAAAGTCCTATCCGGACACGATACAAAGTCTTCAATCTTGTATCTTCATAGTCCGGGAGTCCGGCCAAAGGTCATAGTCCGGTCATCCGGACACCCCCTAATCCAGGACTCCCTCACCTGCGTTTACAAGAAAGTGAGTGGGAGCTCTGTAGCATTTCTCATATTATATGTAGATGACATACTTCTGATGGGAAATGATATAGAACTTTTGGACAGCATAAAGGCCTACTTGAATAAGTGTTTTTCAATGAAGGACCTTGGAGAAGCTGCTTACATATTAGGCATCAAGATCTATAGGGATAGATCGAGACGCCTCATAGGTCTTTCACAAAGCACATACCTTGATAAGATATTGAAAAAGTTCAATATGGATCAGTCCAAGAAAGGGTTATTGCCTGTTTTGCAAGGTGTGAGATTGAGCTCGGCTCAATGCCTGACTACGGCAGAAGATAGAGAAGAGATGAGTGTCATCCCCTATGCCTCAGCCATAGGATCTATTATGTATGCCATGTTGTGTACCAGACCTGATGTAAACCTTGCCGTAAGTTTGGTAGGGAGGTACCAAAGTAATCCCGGCAAGGAACACTGGATAGCAGTCAAGAATATCCTGAAGTACCTGAAAAGGACAAAGGACATGTTTCTCGTTTATGGAGGTGAAGAAGAGCTCGACGTAAAGGGTTACGTCGATGCTAGCTTCAACACAGATCTAGATGACTCTAAGTCACAAACTGGATACGTGTATATGTTGAATCGTGGAGCAGTAAGCTGGTGCAGTTGCAAGCAGAGCGTCGTGGCGGGATCTACATGTGAAGCGGAGTACATGGCAGCCTCGGAGGCAGCACCTGAAGCAATATGGATGAAGGAGTTCATCACCTTCCTAGGAGTCATACCCAATGCGTCGGGGCCGATCACTCTCTTCTGTGACAACACTGGAGCTATTGACCTTGCCAAGGGGCCCAGGTTTCACAAGAAGACCAGGCACATCAAGCATCGTTTCAACTCCATCCGTGAAAATGTTCAAGATGGAGACATAGATATTTGCAAAGTACATACGGATCTGAATGTCGCAGATCCGTTGACTAAACCTCTTCCGTGAGCAAAACATGATCAACACCAGATCTCTATGGGTGTTCGATTCATCACAATGTAACTAGATTATTGACTCTAGTGCAAGTGGGATACTGTTGGAAATATTCCCTAGAGGCAATAATAAAAGGATTATTATTATATTTCCTTCTTCATGATACTTGTCTTTTATTCATGCTATAATTGTTTCATCCGGAAATCGTAATACATGTGTGAATACATAGACCACAACATGTCCCTAGTGAGCCTCTAGTTGACTAGCCCATTGATCAACAAATAGTCATGGTTTCCTGACTATGGACATTGGATGTCATTGATGACGAGATCAAACCATTAGGAGAATGATGTGATGGACAAGACCCAATCCTAAGCATAGCACAAGATCGTGTAGTTCGTTTGCTAGAGATTTTCCAATGTCAAGTATCTTTTCCTTAGACCATGAGATCATGTAACTCCCGGATACCGTAGGAGTGCTTTGGGTGTACCAAACGTCACAACGTAACTGGTATCTCTGAAAGGTATACTACGGATATCTCCGAAAGTGTCTGTTGGGTTGACACGGATCGAGACTGGGCCCACTCAGTAATGCATCATCATAATGAGCTCAAAGTGACCAAGTGTCTGGTCACGGGATCATGCATTATGGTACGAGTAAAGTGACTTGCTGGTAACAAGATTGAACGAGGTATAGGGATACCGACGATCGAATCTCGGGCAAGTAACATACCAATTGACAAAGGGAATTGTATACGGGGTTGCTTGAATCCTCGACATCGTGGTTCATCCGATGAGATCATCGAGGAGAATGTGGGAGCCAACATGGGTATCCAGATCCCGTTGTTCGTTATTGACTGGAGAGCCGTCTCGGTCATGTCTACGTGTCTCCTGAACCCGTAGGGTTTACACACTTAAGGTTCGGTGACGCTAGGGTTGTAGAGATATTTGTATGCAGCAAATTGAAAGTTGTTTGGAGTCCCGGATAAGATCCCGGACGTCACGAGGAGTCCCGGAATGGTCCGGAGGTAAAGAATTATATATGGGAAGTCGAGTTTCGGCCATTGGGAAAGTTTCGGGGGTCACCAGTATTGTACCGAGACCACCGGAAGGGTCCTGGAGGTCCACCTGGTGGGGCCACCCATCCCGTAGGGCCCCATGGGCTGAAGTTGGAGGGGAACCAGCCCCTGGTGGGCTGGTGCACCCCCCTTGGGCCCCCCAGCGCCTAGGGTTGGGAACCCTAGGGGAGGGGGCGCCTCCACTTGCCTTGGGGGGCAAGGCACCCCCTTGGCCGCCGCCCCCCCTAGGAGATCCCATCTCCTAGGGCCGGTGCCCCCCTGGGGTCCCTATATAAAGAGGGGGGAGGGAGGGCAGCCTTGCCCTTGCACTTGGCGCCTCCCTTCCCCCTTTCTAGACCTCTCCCTCCCGCAGACGCTTGGCGAAGCCCTGCCGGGATTCCTGCTGCATCCACCACCACGCCGTCGTGCTGCTGGATCTTCATCAACCTCTCATTCCCCCTTGCTGGATCAAGAAGGAGGAGACGTCACGCTGACCGTACGTGTGTTGAACGCGGAGGTGCCATCCCTTCGGCGCTAGGATCTCCGGTGATTTGGATCACGACGAGTACGACTCCCTCAACCCCGTTCTCTTGAATGCTTCCACTCGATCTACAAGGGTATGTAGATGTACTCCTCTGTCTTGTTGCTAGATGAACTCATAGATTGATCTTGGTGAAACCATAGGAAAAGTTTTATTTTCTGCAACGTTCCCCAACAAAATACACTTCCTGATGAGCAGGATAAAGTTACTAGCCAAATCCGGACTGATGATAGTCGAGGTCATGGCGGTATGCATAATGCAGGGAGTGCAACCGCTTCAATATCGGGGGAATCCCATGTGGAACTTCAACAGGGAAGACGACGCCACCTGCTGCAGTGGTAAGGGACCGGACTCCGCCACTGCTTTGGCAAGGTTATTGTCCGATTTATACAAAGGGGAAGAGGGGGAATTCCTTCACATTAAACCGCGGGACGGATTCTCCATGTACAACCCCCCAGAGTGGGTAAGTCATCATTCCCCTCCATGTTTTACTTACTTTAGCGTTCTTCTGCTAAGATTACCTCCATCGGTGTTTCCGAGCAGGATCTGAGGAGGGCCGTAGAAGAATCTTCAGCCCCTCCCCGCAGCCAGAGGACCCCGGAAGGGCCCTAGATCCAGGACTCAAAGAAGATCCGGATATCACCGTGGAGCTTGTCAACGGGGTATTTTATCAAGCGAGCTGGGATGGTGCCCCGGTGGCCATTACGGCTGACTATCCTAGACTGCTCCCTGTGTTGTGTGTAAGCTGAGCTGAAAACCCTATCTGAGAGAAGAGGACTCCCCTCAGGTATTATAATTTACCCTTGAGGCGTCGTGCTGTTTGCAGAGACGACGATCGGAGCGCGGGGCCGAGCCCCTAGGGACTCGTCAACCACGGGCGTCCGAATCTGGCAGGCTCAAGAGGATGGCGGAGAGGGCCGACACACCGCTGCAGAGGTAAAGTAATAACCTGTCCTGCAATTATAGTATTTGAAATATGACATCGCCCTTTGCGTCTGGCAGGAAGAGGAGCAGCCGGACTATATCCGGAAATCCCGCCAATCACGCCTCCTCCAGCCGGGTTTCAGAACCGGCTTCGAGGGCGGAGGCGGACACGGGGCCCGCACCGCATAGTCCTCCGACAGAGGATGCGGATATGTTTTCGGCCACGAACTCCGAAGTGGAGAGCGCCATGAATCATCGGCGCTGGAGGGCCGTTCTTCGGAACAACATCTTTTCTGAAGAGGCCGTTAATGCCTTCAATTCGGCAGACGCATACGTCCGAGCTGCTCAAGGCGGGCTTGCCCAAGCGACGAACCAGAATACCAAAGATATACGGGTAAGAAATTTTGATAAGTATATATAGCAGTAGCCCCTGAGACTTGAAATAGTTGGAACAACTGTTTGAAGGATCAATTTATGCGCAGGTTCTTGTAGATAAGAATGAACAATTGGCTCGGGAGCTGGAGGAATGTAAGGTCCAACTGAGGGACGCGGTTTTCAAGTTAGAGGGATCCCAGAAGGCCCCCTCTGGTAACATTTGTCTCAATTGTACTAAAATGCACCAGTTAATAAATAGTTGATATGGCGAATATGACAGAAAATTCTGTAGATGATCCCGGGGGAAATCCAGGGGGCGTAAGAGATGAGGACTCGCATCTCAAAGGGCAGCTAAAGTTTGGTGAGCGCATTCTCACGCAAGTGCGGCAGGATAAGAACAATCTTCAAGATGCCAATGTCTGGCTGGACGTAGAGTTAAAAGACGCCCGCGCCCAGCTGGCGGACTCCGTAAAGGAGAATAAAAGGCTTCGACGCGGCATTTATGGTGAGTGCCTAGACGAATTGTATGATAGTTCGGCGAGGAAGTGTATTGAAAGAGTTTTGCTTGTAGGAATGTTAACGGGTCGCCCCGAGGAGGAGATGCCCTCATCTACAGGTGATGTACTGCAAGAACTTTCACATTTGCACGAGCGAGCTCGACGGGTGATGTACGGCGTTGCTCAGGCCTTGTGTCCATCAAGCCCCCTGCCAAATGGCATGGGGGAGCTTGTGGACCTACTTCAAGGAGCCCGACGGCGCTTCTGGCTGTGGAAGACATCAGCACGGCGGCAAGGTGCAAGAGAAGCTTGGGTAATGGTGAAGACGCGCTACACCAGGCTGGACCCGAACCATATGGCCGAAGTAGGACCGGCGGGGCCCGATGGGCAAGAAATTCCCGTAAGTCTGGTATATGACCAGGTAGCGTTAGCCGCTAAGTATTCTCAACAGGATTGTAAACTAGATAGCCTGTTGGATGGCATAGAGGATGAATATAGTCAGTCCAAGTGACTGTGTAATTTAATGGGCATAAGTAGCCCCTAGCTGGATTAAAATCATTTGTCATGGCGGACCTTTTCGCTTCAGCCCCCGGATCCTATAGTCCGGGGTGTGTCCGAATACCCGCTCAGTTATACAAAACCGGGGTATGCGTGGAGACCAGGCGTAGGGGTCATAAGTGCTTGAACAGACAAGTACCCAACTAGTTATGGTATATTACATGGATAGTAAGAAGCATCTTATTGGGAGAATAGTTCCGTTAGGGGTTCCTTTCCCTGGGAATGCATGCGGCAAAGCACATGTCCGGACGATGGTGCAGGATACAAAACTTCTGGGGATTTTAGTTGTAATAAATGAATACATCTTTTGTTCACCGACCGAATATTCTCTTAAGGAAACTAGCTTTCGGCTTCACCTAGTCTGAGGTACACATCCGGCTCAACCGACAGTAACAATCGCAGAGGTGCTCCCCTTATGCCCTAGACGAATTAACGGGAATGTAGGGCATAAACACAGGAGCCAGGCAACCCAGCTTGGCCACATCATAAGTCATATCGATGCATATAATGGTGAAGAAAAGGCACACATGGAAAAAGAAACGCATGTGTGATGGGCAAAAAGCCTTGAGAGTAATTTATATTTAGCTTCCGTATAGGAAGCCCCCAGGTAGAGCTTACACACATAGTTCGGCCGGAGTAGTCCGGGAGTCCGTACTGTATTAAATACTTTGTGTGAAGGGAAAAAGATCGAGAAAGTAAGAGGGAGGGATCATAATTAAAAAGGAGGAGGTAAGGAGATGAACACTGAGGTCGGCGCTAGGCGTAAATCTCCGGAGTCTGGCCATGTTCCATGGGTTCGGCTCGAGTCTGTTATCGGACGCATTACGTAAGAGGAACTCTCCTTCGGTGAGAACTTTGTCGATGACGAAGGGACCTACCCACTTGGGTTTGAGCTTGTCATTCTTCTCCGGTAAGCGTAGAACGAGCTCGCCAATGTTATAAGGTTTGGCCCGCACTTATCTGCTTTGGTATCATCGAGCCTGTTGCTGATAAAATGCGGAACGGGCCTTCGCGATGTCGTGCTCCTCCTCCAGGGCATCCAAGTTATCCTGCCGATCTAACTCGGCTTCCTTCTCTTCGTACATGCGTACGCGTGGCGAATCATGTATTATGTCGTAGGTTAGTACTGCTTCCGCACCGTACACCATAAAAATGGTGTATATCCGATGGTGCGATTCAGCGTGGTCCGCAGCCCCCAGAGTACGGAGTCGAGCTCCTCGACCCAGTGCGTGTCTGACTCTGTCAGGGATCGCACTAGTCTGGGTTTGATGCCGCTCATGATGAGACTGTTTGCCCGTTCGACCAGGCCGTTTGTTTGGGGATGGTAGACGGAAGCGTAGTCGAGCTTAAAGCCCATTTTGCCGCACCAAGCTTTCACTTCATCGGCTGTGAAATTTGAGCCATTATCAGTGATGATGTTGTGGGGGACACCGTATCGGTGCACGACCCCGGATATGAAGTCTATTACTGGTCTGGATTCGGCCGTTTTGACTGGTTTGGCTTCTATCCATTTGGTGAACTTGTCTACCATGACCAATAAGTATTTTTTCTTGTGGCTTCCCCCTTTAAGGGGTCCGACCAATCTCCGCCAGGATCGCCGGATTCCTGGCCTCACAAGCCGTCTGACCGTCCCTCATGCAGCTCTGGAATGCTTCAGCTACGCCCGGCAGGCCAAAGGGCATGTGGACGTAGTTGTGAGGTGGACCCTCGCATCGGCCGACACGATACGGCCACATGAGCTGCCGAGACGCGGCCCTGTTGAGCCCAGGGATGTCGATGCAGACTGCGGAACTCCCTACCCTCGCCAGGGCAGTGAGTCGCGCCACACGGCAGGCGATGATCGCCTTGCAGAACCCTTGCTTCTTGAATCTCCTCGATTGCCTTGCTGATGAACTCCTGAACACCTGGTGCCTCACGCCTGCTGCCTTCCCCTAGGAAGCATGCTCTGAAGAGCGCCTTCACATGGTGCCTGAGCGCCTCCCTCATGACCCTGGCTAAGAGAAGATCCGACGCACCCCTACCTGGCGCGCCAAATGTCGGATTAAGGGATCCGCAAACCCTTGAGAGGTTCGAACTCTGGGGTGCGTGCAGAGATCTCAACCTACCCAACCTGCCTATTCGCAATCCTCCTAAGCCTAGCGCGTCAAGCTCAAAGAGACATAGAGACACAACAGTTTATCCTGGTTCGGGCCACCTTGTGGTGTAATACCCTACTACAGCATTTTGGTGGATTGCCTCGGAGGGCTAAGGATGAACTAGTACAGTGGATGACCTGGCCTCAGGAGGTGAGGTGTTCTTGAGATAGTGTGGTGTGTGCTAGTTCGACTTGTCTCTCCTCCTCCCCGTTCTATGGTGGTGACTAGTCCAATTTATAGTGGCCTTGGTCCTCTTCCCAAATGTTGGCAGGAAGGGATCCCACAACAGCCGGATTTGAAAGGGGACAAATAGTACAGCTTATCTTGACAAAAGTAGTCTTCACCTGTGAAAAGCCTCTGGTCGTGACGCTGCGGTGGGCTCGTCGATGACCTCCATCCTGCCTTCCTGGCGGTCTTGGTCTCGTTGCACCAGAATGGAAACCTTTGGCAGATTCCTCGGGACTCCGCGCCTATGGCTTGCCTCCCTTGCACCGAAGAGGAAACATGCCCTCTGCGCCCGCCTGGCCTTGGATGTCATGGCTCACGCCAGCTAAGCATCGTGAGGTAAACCTTGTGTCACATCCCTAGTTCTGGTATGCACTAGGCTAGCCCTTCATGTGTGCATCTTGTTTAAATTTCTCAGAAACTTGAAATGGGGATTGCTCAAACCCTAGCACCAGATCAAATCAACTAGGTTCAAATAAAAATATTCTCAATGAACCCAAAATGATCTTCAGAAAAGTTCATTATTTTTGGATTGGTCTAGAACCTCTCCCAAAAATGGTGCACATTTTTCTAGGCCATTTTGGATTTTTGAATTAAATCATATAGTATTTGCATTTGGGCATTTAAATGCTATAAAATATTTTAAATGCTCAAATAATCCCAAACTGAAATGTTTACTGTAGGATATATTTCCAACAGTGGTCATGAGAAGTTGCATGATTTTTGGGATTGATTTAGTATTTTTAATAAAGCCACAAAGTTGCAGAAAAATAGAAAACAGTGATTAAAATAGGAAACAGAGAGAGAGAGAGAGAGGATACTACCTGGGCCGCTTACCTGTTCAGCCTGGCAGCCCAAGTGGCCGGCCCAGCCCACCACCGCTTTCCCTCCTGTCGTCTTCCTCTTGCCAGTAGGAGCAGCTGCGTGCTCGCACGCGCGCGGCCGAGGAGGCCAGCTCCTTCCTGCCTGGCTGCCTCCTCCTCCCCCGGGACGTCTCCCGCAGCGCCACGCCACCCCCTCGGACCCCTCTCACTCTTCCCCGAGGCCCCCGCCCCTCTGCTCCCTCTCTTTCGCCCGAACCCGAGCGCAACCATCGCCGCCAACTAGAACCACCGCGGCCACAGGCCCTCCCTCGCTTCTCCGACCATATCCAGAGATCCGCGACGACACAAGGCTACTCCACGACGAAGCAGGCGAGCCCGGAGGCACCGCTGCGACGCCATCGCCGTCTTCTCCATCTCCAGCCACCGGAGATCGCCACCGTCGTTCGGCACCGTCCGCGCGTCCCCCAAGGCCGCCGACCAGCTCTCTGGATCCGTCATGAGCTCCTCTACCTAGCCCCCTACCTCCTGTGCTCGATTACGCCGCGTAGCCACCGCCCCCTTCGATCCCGAGTGCTCCTTGTCGCTGGCCATGTCGCCGTCGTGGCTACGGCCGTGCAAGCACGCGTCCGAGCGCACCACCTCATTCAGTGCGTCCTCAGGAGCCTAACGCACGCACTCCGTCGCCCTGCCGTGCACCGTAGCCCTCTTTTCCTCTCCGCCCGAACTCCGGCGCCGCCGCAAGCTCTGCTCCGGCGAGCTCCGGCCACCCTGCGCCCTGCTGCTGCCTCTGCTCGATGCGGCCGAGCGAGGGCTTCCTCCTGGTGCCCCCAGGGCGCCAAACGGTGACCCGCACGAGAAACCCGAGCAACTCCGGCGAAACCCTGCAACGTTTTTGGTCGCCGCCGGCTGAACTCCGGCGAGCCAGCGTGGCCGCGTGATTAGCGCTAATCACCACCAGCTAACCCTCCCCAGAGCCACTGACGTATGGGCCCCACGCCCTTAATTAATCTTTAATATTTTCTGTTAAGTTTTAACCTAACCACCATGGGCCCACACGTCAGCATTGACTTTGCTGACGCAGCTGTTGACTGGTCCCACATGTCATCCACCCAAACCAGCCCTGTTACACTGACCCGTGGGTCCCAGCCGTCAGGTTTGACCTGGGCTGGCGCCTTTGACTTGCTGACGTCACCCTGACGCACTGCTGACGCAAATAACTAATTTCTGGATTTAACTTAATTCAGGAAATTCTAGAAAATAGTGCTAACTTCTAAAATTCATATAAATTCAACCGTAACTCAGAATTAAATAATTTATATATGAAAAATGATCATAAAAATCCAATCTATCCATCTGTACCATTTTCATGCATGTTAGAACAACTTGTGACTACTGTTTAGGACAAATGTTATGAATGGCATTTAAATAACCACATATGGAGTTTGGATTTGAATTTTGGATTCAAACCAACTTCATTTAACTTGTTGCTAGTTGCATTAGCTCAAACCACAGCATATTGCCATGTCACATTCATGCATCATATTGTTGCATTGCATTGATTGTGTTTCTTCTTTGTTTGTCGGTATTTGTCCCCTCTCAGTAGACGACATTCCGACGATGAGTTCGATGACACCGATGAAGAGCTATATTATCTTTAGAAGTGCCAGGCAAGCAAAACCCCCTTGTTCATTCCGATACAATCCTACTCTCTCACCCTGCTCTCTTTTACTGCATTAGGACAACAACAATTCATCTGTTACTTGCTGCGGTAGCTGAACCTCTTTATCCTCTGCATGACCTGTCATTCCACAGTAAATAGATGAAACCCACTAGCATGAGTAGGAGTTGTTTGAGCCCTGTTGTGCCTACTCATTCATGCTTGTTGTCATGCCTGCTACTGCTTAGAGTTGAGCCAGGTCTGATTCATCAAGGATGAATCAGAGGCGTGTGAACATGTCCTACTGTTGAGAGCTAAGTGTGTGAACACGATTTGGTAAAGGTAGCGGTGAGAGGCCATGTAGGAGTACATGGTGGGTTGTCTCATTGCAGCCGTCCTTAGGAACTGAGTTCTGTGTTTGTGATCCATGATACAGTTACTACCATGCATTGGGCCCGAAACCAATGGACCCTCTCAGCTTCTTATTCACCCTAGTCCTCTGTCCAGGAGTTGCAAGTAGTTTCTGGTGTTTGTAGTATGCTGGAGGCCGTGGGCAGCGCTGACCGGAGGGGTGGGCTGTGATGCGGTAGGCACGTGGCCGGGTATACCGGGCACCCGTTTGGTGTCACGGAACCCTGTACACATCGTTTGGGGCTGTGAGCGAAACTTCGGCTGGATCTCCTCATGGATGGAACCCGAATAGGCGATAAACCTGGACTAGAGACTTGAGTGTTTAGGTAGGTCGTGGCCGACACCCACGTTGGGCTTCCGCTTGAAGGTTGCCGAGTACATGTCGTGTAAATGACGGTAAGTGGTGAGAGCGTGTGTGAAGAAGTACACCCCTGCAGGGTTAACATCATCTATTCGAATAGCCGTGTCCGCGGTAAAAGACTTCTGGGTTGCCTATACAGTTCATAGAAAAGTGAAAGTGGTTACTCTAAAATGCGCAAGATAAGCGTGAGTGCTATGGTTGGTGTTCTCGTAGGGAGACGGGAGCGGATCCATAGTGGTGTATTGATATGGTGAATATGTGGACTCGTGTGCGCCACCTCAAAAGAGTTACTTGCATTCGTAGTTCAGGATAGCCACCGAGTCAAAGCTGGCTTGCTGCAGTCAAACCCCACCATCCTCTTTGTTGATAATGATGCATATGTAGTTAGTTCTGATGTAAGTCTTGCTGGGTACATTTGTACTCACGTTTGCCTATTTTATGTTTTTGCAGAGAGACGTCAGTCTCGCTAGTAGTTCTGCGTGGTCTTCGACATTTAGCTTGTTACCTCAGCTACGATCTTGTGCCCTCGGCAGGATCTGGTAGATAGTCAGGCTTCTCAGCCTTTTTCATTTGTAGATGTCTGTACTCAGACATGTTAGCTTCCGCTTGTGCCTTGATTTGTATGCTCTGAATGTTGGGTCATGAGACCCCTGTTTGTAATATCTCGCTCCTCGGAGCCTAATGAATACATTTTTGAGTCGTAGAGTCATTTTGTGATGCCATGTTGTATTTGCACATATCGAGCATATTGTGTGTATGTTATTGAAATGCTTGGTATGTGTGGGATCTGACTATCTAGTTGTTTATCTTTAGTAGCCTCTCTTACCGGGAAATGTCTCCTAGTGTTTCCACCAAGCCATGGTAGCTTGCTACTGCTCCGGAACATTTAGGCTGGCCGGCATGTGTCCTTCTTCGTTCCTGTGTCTGTCCCTTCGGGGAAATGTCACGCGATGAATACCGGAGTCCTGTTAGCCCGCTACAGCCCGGTTCACCGGAGTCCTGCTAGCCTAGTGCTACAGCCTGGATTCACTCGCTGATGACCGACACGTTCGATGCTGGGTCATGGATGCCTGTCCCTGTAAGTTTGTGCCACTTTGGGTTTACGACTAGCCATGTCAGCCCGGGCTCCTTATCATATGGATGCTAGCGACACTATCATATACGTGTGCCAAAAGGCGCAAACGGTCCCGGGCAAAGGTAAGGCGACACCCGTGGGAATACCGTGCGTGAGGCCGCAAAGTGATATGAGGTGTTACATGCTAGATCGATGTGGCATTGAGTCAGGGTCCTGACAGCGTTGGTATCAGAGCTTGACTGCCTGTAGGATTACCAAGCCAAACTGGTCGAAGTTGAGTCTAGAAATTCTTTAGTTATATAAGGGAATTGATTGTGGGATGGAACGTAAGGCTCTTTTTACTCCTTATACCTCATGACCTTCTGATCCGAGTCATCCTCTTCTCTTCTACGGGGATTAAGAACTAGGCCTTCTCATCTATCTATCAGGATCACGTGTTACTAATCCATAGACTAATAGGATTGTGGATTTAAGCCTCGTTTCCGTTCCTATTACTTCCATATGTTAACTGTTGATCTCGAAACCTTGATATTGTGCTTCTGAGTGGCTATGCCACCATTTTTGTAGTGTGTCTCAAATCTTTTTGAGCATTTACAGCCGTTATGCTGTCCGAGTCATCCCAGGGTTCTAAACAATCTGATGCACTTGCAAATCCTTTCCCTCTAGTTTGATGTTCCTTTGGGCCAGGTTAATCACACTAATTGCTGAGTTGAGGTATTCTATTGCCTCGACATATATGTTGGATCTATTATTATGACCCTAGGTGTTTTAGGGAGTCACCTGGTAATCTAGCAATGTTTAATGTTTCCAGTGTGAAGATTCTGGCCATCATTCTTGAAAGCATCTCGTGATGCTACTTAGGAGTAGGTATTCTATTCCTGGGTTCTTGAGCCCGAGATTCACCCTGCTTACTTCATGTTGATAGTGTTTGCTAGCTCATTTAGGTTATTAGTAACCTTGCGATAGTCCTCGAGGTCCGTGGTATATCATTCTTCCAAATACCATGAACCATCCTTGACAGGAGTTCCTTTGGACCAAAAGATCACAATAAGAGTGCTCTTGATGAGTTCTTCATTCTACATTGTGAATCTGCCAACTCTACCTTCCTGCATGGGTTATCTGGAAGAAATGTTGAGCTTTGCTCGACATACTAATCTATGCATCCACAACTCAGAAAATCAGATGTTCTTTTGAGTTGTCCCTTTAGTTGTCTTCTGACCGTCGTCTATCAATTGATAGTCAAGAGTATGCATGCATTCGTTCATCGATGCCTATTATTCTTGTGGTCCGTCAAGCCATCCTGTTCTGGTATGACTAGGAGAAACAAACTCCAGTACCTCATCCATATCCAGGATTGGGTCAAAGCAATTGTACTTCGCAGATCGAAATGCTAATCCAGCTTTTGATTCTGTTCCACCCCGAAGTTTTGCCCTCTTTATGTCAGGATTGTCATGAGAATTGCATCATCTCTTATAAATTCTTGATGTAGTGATACTTCTCACCATCATCATTCATTCCTCGGTCCTTGTGCCGTTGTAACTGGAATGTTGACAGGTGAACTATGATGTGTGAAATCAATACTCTTGGCAACTTTGTTGCTTGGTAATTAAAGGACAATAACCTCATTCTTAGCATGTTGGTTATTGAATCATCACCCTAAGGATGATCGTGCTACCTAGTCCTTATTTCTTGTGCACTCTTCGATCAATGAGTTGGGATTGTGCCAATCCCTCGCTCTTTTGATCATATAGTCTTGTCTCGAAAGCAATATTTTTCTCAAGCTTAGTTACATATCGGTGGTTCGTGATTTTCCGGATATCTTCTTGGAAGTATTACTAGGTTGTCCCCTGACCATTATGTTAAGCTCGTGATCAAGTTAGTTTTCCTCTAAACCAGTCATTCTCCAAGAATCTGTGTTGGATACCCCTGCGCTAGTTGGTTAAGCCAAACAACAAATTGGAGAGTTGGAAGATAAAAGCTTGGCCGACTTAGTTCATTTTTAGGGATATCCTTTTGAGGGTATGTTGAAGAAAGATGATATCTTCACCGATTGGTCCCTGTGATCAGTTGTTGGAGCTATTGTCCTGCCAAAACTTTGATTTGAGTGTGGGCTATTCTCAAATCGAATCAGAACCAACGATGTTCGTAATGTTGTCTTACTCGTGGATTTTCCTCGAGCATACACCATTATGTCTTTTGGATCTGACCAATACTATCACCTTGTTCACATAGTTATGGAATTCCATCCCATGGGAATCTGGATGAATTGTTGTTGAGCCCATCGACAACGTCCTTGTCTTCTCCATAATCTTGTTGAACATTAAGCTAGTACTGGAAACTTTTGAAAGCATTTCTTCATGCTAGCTCATGAAGCATATGCATGGATGGAAGAAGTGACTTCCTCTAATTCATGTGCATCTAATGTAAGTTGCCGCCGTGAATTCGATAAAGTCAATGTTGCTTCCTCTGGAATCATCCCAAGTTAGTCATGCACGTGCGAAGCTCCCTATGGTTTGATAGGTTGGCTGCCTCCACTCCATATGTGTTCCTAGCACACCAAGCCACTGATTGACTTGTTCAAGGAGAAGAAGTCCCTTCGTAAGAGCTAATCATATGACTTATGCAAGGACTTCGTTATTCGCAATGATGGTTCCCCACCTGAACTCGGTAGTGTTTAATTATAAGACTACTACTTGGTCATGCTTGTCTGAGACAGCGTGTTCACATGTGTGTAGCAGAACCAGCTCATGTTTTGGAGCTTACTACCGTAGTCCATTTGCCTAGAATCTCGCAATGTCGTCTCGTCGATTTGTGTTGCAAACTTTCATTCTTCTTTCTAGACTTGATGAGTCTGGAATATTCTGACACCAACCAGATCTGAATCTCAGGCAGACTTGATGGTTGGAACGTTTCCCAAGAACTACAATATTGGTCTCTTTGTAACCCGGTAAAGTGGATGTTGTGGCCAACACACCCAGCCGGAAGACCCATTATTGTAGTATCTTGATTGAGAAAGTTGGCCACCTCCCCATAAGGATCTCGTAGAATTTATTCTAGTAGTTGTTCCTTATGTATTCTTGAGCTTCCGAAGTCCGAACTGTTACTTGATGTTCTAGATACCAAAACGTTTCAACAAATGGATTGCGCTAGCACATCAAGGAGAACATTAGAAGCGGAGTGCTAAATGTTTCTCGGTCGATCATCCAGATTTTGTCCCCTTGGTCTCGCTAAGGTGAAATCTGAGAAAGTGTTATCTTCCTTTGCATCTGCATCATCCATCGCTATTCATCATGGTAGTATGTTGTGTTGCCAGGATCCTTGACACGGCTGTTGGTAAAACCTTGATGAATATGGAAATGCTCAAGTTCTTGAGAGCACGCGCAAGCGCTAGGTGTTATCATCGGCACTAACTGGGATTGCTCTCAGTTTCCTCGATTATGCTATAACTTTTCAAACAGTGGACTCACTCTCTACTGTTGAGCTTCTCCCCAGTTACTAAAATCATTCCTTGTGTTGTTTTCAACAAGGTAATCCACATCATCCATTCTAGTCCAAGCATGTTATTCTACCGAACTCCTCCAACTGATCGTTTGTGATTTGCCTTAAGCTAGTATAAAGAGTTTCAATGATCTCTGAATCAAAGGTAATTCTTTTTGCCACTTAAGGGGATATTTCCACGAGTCACCTCCTCCAAGATGTCTTGTTATGTTATCATGGCAATCCAACTCCTCGCTATGTTGACAACCATTCACCAACCTCTTAAGTCTGGAATTGATGCCTACCTAGCGAACCCTCGTCCTTTGTTCCACTCCATCCCTCTAGATGTGTGTTTTGTGTCTCAACTTGAGTGATGTTGCTATGTCTCATTCCATGAGTTGATCCTAAGTTGTTTGATCTTCGAGAAGATCAGTTCTTCTAGAGTTTTCCTTTCCTCTTCTTGTCATGTTAGTTGGAGTTCTCAGAGGAAGACTTCGAGTCAAAGATGGTGATTGAATGAACGTTCATTTGAAGTGCAACCTGGGTCGTGAAGATTGCGTTAGTTGCGTTTCCCCTTCATGCTACCCTATGCTTGAATCTCGGGACGAGATTCTCGTTTAGTGGGGGTGAGTTGTCACATCCCTAGTTCTGGTATGCACTAGGCTAGCCCTTCATGTGTGTATCATGTTTAAATTTCTCAGAAACTTGAAATGGGGATTTCTCAAACCCTAGCACCAGATCAAATCAACTAGGTTCAAATAAAAATATTCTCAATACCCCCAAAATGATCTTCAGAAAAGTTCATTATTTTTGGATTGGTCTAGAACCTCTCCCAAAAATGGTGCACATTTTTCTAGGCCATTCTGGATTTTTGAATTAAATCATATAGTATTTGCATTTGGGCATTTAAATGCTATAAAATATTTTAAATGCTCAAATAATCCCAAACTGAAATGTTTACTGTAGGATATATTTCCAACAGTGGTCATGAGAAGTTGCATGATTTTTGGGATTGATTTAGTATTTTTAATAAAGCCACAAAGTTGCAGAAAAATAGAAAACAGTGATTAAAATAGGAAACAGAGAGAGAGAGGATACTACCTGGGCCGCTTACCTGTTCAGCCTGGCAGCCCAAGTGGCCGGCCCAGCCCACCACCGCTTTCCCTCCTGTCGTCTTCCTCTTGCCAGTAGGAGCAGCTGCGTGCTCGCACGCGCGCGGCCGAGGAGGCCAGCTCCTCCCTGCCTGGCTGCCTCCTCCTCCCCCGGGACGTCTCCTACAGCGCCACGCCACCCCCTCGGACCCCTCTCACTCTTCCCCGAGGCCCCCGCCCCTCTGCTCCCTCTCTTTCGCCTGAACCCGAGCGCAGCCATCGCCGCCGACTAGAACCACCGCGGCCACAGGCCCTCCCTCGCTTCTCCGACCGTATCCAGAGATCCGCGATGACACAAGGCTACTCCACGACGAAGCAGGCGAGCCCGGAGGCACCGCTGCGACGCCATCGCCGTCTTCTCCATCTCCAGCCACCGAAGATCGCCACCGTTGTTCGCCGCCGTCCGTGCTTCCCCCAAGGCCGTCGACCAGCTCTCTGGATCCGTCGTGAGCTCCTCTACCTAGCCCCCTACCTCCTGTGCTCGATTACGCCGCGTAGCCACCGCCCCCTTCGATCCCGAGCGCTCCTCGCCGTCGGCCATGTCACCGTTGTGGCTACGACCATGCAAGCACGCGTCCGAGCGCACCACCGCATTTAGTGCATCCTCAGGAGCCTAACGCACGCACTCCGTCGCCCTGCCGTGCACCGTAGCCCTCTTTTCCTCTCCGCCCGAACTCCGGCGCCGCCGCAAGCTCTGCTCCGGCGAGCTCCGGCCACCCTGCGCCCTGCTGCTGCCTCTGCTCGATGCGGCCGAGCGAGGGCTTCCTCCTGGTGCCCCCAGGGCGCCAAACGGTGACCCGCACGAGAAACCCGAGCAACTCCGGCGAAACCCTGCAGCGTTTTTGGTCGCCGCCGGCTGAACTCCGGCGAGCCAGCGTGGCCGCGTGATTAGCGCTAATCACGGCCAGCTAACCCTCCCCAGAGCCACTGACGTATGGGCCCCATGCCCTTAATTAATCTTTGTTATTTTCTGTTAAGTTTTAACCTAACCACCATGGGCCCACACGTCAGCATTGACTTTGCTGACGCGGCCGTTGACTGGTCCCACATGTCATCCACCCAAACCAGCCCTGTTACACTGACCCATGGGTCCCAACCGTCAGGTTTGACCTGGGCTGGCGCCTTTGACTTGCTGAGGTCACCCTGACGCACTACTGACGCAAATAACTAATTGTTGGATTTAACTTAATTCAGGAAATTCCAGAAAATAGTGCTAACTTCTAAAATTCATATAAATTCAACCGTAACTCAGAATTAAATAATTTATATATGAAAAATGATCAGAAAAATCCAATCTATCCATCTGTACCATTTTCATGCATGTTAGAACAACTTGTGACTACTGTTTAGGAAAAATGGTATCAATGGCATTTAAATAACCACATATGGAGTTTGGATTTGAATTTTGGATTCAAACCAACTTCATTTAACTTGTTGCTAGTTGCATTAGCTCAAACCACAGCATATTTCCATGTCACATTCATGCATCATATTGTTGCATTGCATTGATTGTGTTTCTTCTTTGTTTGTCGGTATTTGTCCCCTCTCAGTAGACGACGTTCCGACGATGAGTTCGATGACACCGATGAAGAGCTATATTATCTTCAGAAGTGCCAGGCAAGCAAAACCCCCTTGTTCATTCCGATACAATCCTACTCTCTCGCCCTGCTCTCTTTTACTGCATTAGGACAACAACAATTCATCTGTTACTTGCTGCGGTAGCTGAACCCCTTTATCCTCTGCATGACCTGTCATTCCACAGTAAATAGATGAAACCCACTAGCATGAGTAGGAGTTGTTTGAGCCCTGTTGTGCCTACTCATTCATGCTTGTTGTCATGCCTGCTACTGCTTAGAGTTGAGTCTGGTCTGATTCATCGAGGATGAATCAGAGGCGTGTGAACATGTCCTACTGTTGAGAGCTAAGTGTGTGAACACGATTTGGTAAAGGTAGCGGTGAGAGGCCATGTAGGAGTACATGGTGGGTTGTCTCATTGCAGCCGTCCTTAGGAACTGAGTTCTGTGTTTGTGATCCATGATACAGTTACTACCATGCATTGGGCCCGAAACCAATGGACCCTCTCGGCTTCTTATTCACCCTAGTCCTCTGTCCAGGAGTTGCAAGTAGTTTCTGGTGTTTGTAGTATGCTGGAGGCCGTGGGCAGCGCTGACCGGAGGGGTGGGCTGTGATGCGGTAGGCACGTGGCCGGGTATACCGGGCACCCATTTGGTGTCATGGAACCCTGTACACATCGTTTGGGGCTGTGAGCGAAACTTCGGTCGGATCTCCTCATGGATGGAACACGAATAGGCGATAAACCTGGACTAGAGACTTGAGTGTTTAGGTAGGTCGTGGCCGACACCCACGTTGGGCTTCCGCTTGAAGGTTGCCGAGTACATGTCGTGTAAATGACGGTAAGTGGTGAGAGCGTGTGTGAAGAAGTACACCCCTGCAGGGTTAACATCATCTATTCGAATAGCCGTGTCTGCGGTAAAGGACTTCTGGGTTGCCTATACAGTTCATAGGAAAGTGAAAGTGGTTACTCTAAAATGCGCAAGATAAGCGTGAGTGCTATGGTTGGTGTTCTCATAGGGAGACGGGGGCGGATCCATAGTGGTGTATTGATATGGTGAATATGTGGACTCGTGTGCGCCACCTCAAAAGAGTTACTTGCATTCGTAGTTCAGGATAGCCACCGAGTCAAAGATGGCTTGCTGCAGTCAAACCCCACCATCCTCTTTGTTGATAATGATGCATATGTAGTTAGTTCTGATGTAAGTCTTGCTGGGTACATTTGTACTCACGTTTGCCTATTTTATGTTTTTGTAGAGAGACGTCAGTCTCGCTAGTAGTTCCGCATGGTCTTCGACGTTTAGCTTGTTACCTCAGCTACGATCTTGTGCCCTCGACAGGATCTGGTAGATAGTCAGGCTTCTCAGCCTTTTTCATTTGTAGATGTATGTACTCAGACATGTTAGCTTCCGCTTGTGCCTTGATTTGTATGCTCTGATTTTGGGTCATGAGAACCCTGTTTGTAATATCTCGCTCCTCGGAGCCTAATGAATACATTTTTGAGTCGTAGAGTCATTTTGTGATGCCATGTTGTATTTGCACATATCGAGCATATTGTGTGTATGTTATTGAAATGCTTGGTATGTGTGGGATCTGACTATCTAGTTGTTTATCTTTAGTAGCCTCTCTTACCGGGAAATGTCTCCTAGTGTTTCCACCAAGCCATGGTAGCTTGCTACTGCTCCCGAACATTTAGGCTGGCCGGCATGTGTCCTTCTTCGTTCCTGTGTCTGTCCCTTTGGGGAAATGTCATGCGATGAATACCGGAGTCCTGTTAGCCCGCTACAGCCCGGTTCACCGGAATCCTGCTAGCCCAGTGCTACAGCCTGGATTCACTCGCTGATGACCGACACGTTCGATGTTGGGTCATGGATGCCTGTCCCTGTAAGTTTGTGCCACTTTGGGTTTACGACTAGCCATGTCAGCCCGGGCTCCTTATCATATGGATGCTAGCGACACTATCATATACGTGTGCCAAAAGGCGCAAACGGTCCCGGGCAAAGGTAAGGCGACACCCGTGGGAATACCGTGCGTGAGGCCGCAAAGTGATATGAGGTGTTACATGCTAGATCGATGTGGCATTGAGTCGGGGTCCTAACACCTTGCATAGAACTCTCCGCCCCTCGGGAGCCAGCCTGAGGAGGATGATCCCCTCAGGGGTCTTGGCGTCGTTCGCCTCACGAGGGTCTTGTGTTGTTGATGCTGAAGTTGGGCCGTACTAGGCCGTCGATGGAGCCACATGGTGGGCCGCAGGCAGGCAGGGCTGGATACCCCCATATCCAGGACACCGACAGCAGTCCGATGAGTATTGAGGCTTGCCGCGGGTATCATTATTTTCTGACCTTCATAGATGATTTGAACAGATATGGGTATATCTACTTAATGAAATATAAATCTGAAAGATTTGAAAAGTTCAAAGAATTTCAGAGTGAGGTAAAAATCATCGTAACAAAGTTTCTACAATCTGATAGCGGAGGCGAATATTTGAGTTATGAGTTTGTTCTTCATTAGAAACAATGTGGAATTGTTTCGCAAACTCAAGCCATCTGGAACACCACAGTGTAATGGTGTGTCCGAACATCATAACCGTACTTTATTAGATATGGTGCGATCTATGATGTCTCTTACTGATTTACCACTATCGTTTTGGGGTTATGCATTAGAGACAGCTGTATTCACATTAAATAGGGCACCATCTAAATCCGTTGAGATGACACCGTATGAACTGTGGTTTGGCAAGAAACCTAAGATGTCGTTTCTTAAAGTTTGGGGCTGTGATGCTTATGTGAAAAATCTTCAACCTGATAAGCTCGAACCCAAATCGGAGAAATGTGTCTTCATAGGATACCAAAAGGAGACTGTTGGGTACACCTTCTATCACAGATCTGAAGGCAAGATATTTGTTGCTAAGAATGGATCCTTTCTAGAGAAGGAGATTCTCTCAAAAGAAGTGAGTGGGAGGAAAGTAGAACTTGATGAGGTAATTGTACCTTCTCCCGAATTGGAAATTAGTTCATCACATAAATCAGTTCCAGTGATTCCTACACCAATTAGTGAGGAAGCTAATGACGATGATCATGAAACTTCAGATCAAGTTACTACCGAACCTCCTAGGTCAACAAGAGTACGATCCGCACCAGAGTGGTACGGCAATCCTATTATGGAAGTCATGTTACTAGACCATGATGAACCTAAAAACTATGAGGAAGCTATGATGAGCCCAGATTCCGCAAAATGGCTTGAGTCCATGAAATCTGAGATGGGATCCATGTATGAGGACAAAGTGTGGACTTTGGTAGACTTGCCCGATGATCGGCAAGCCATTAAGAATAAATGGATCTTCAAGAGGAAGACGGATGCTGATAGTAGTGTTACTATCTACAAAGCTTGACTTGTCGCAAAAGGTTTTTGACAAGTTCAAGGAGTTCACTAAGATGAGACTTTCTCACTCGTAGCGATGCTTAAGTTTGTCTGAATCATGTTAGCAATTGTTACATTTTATGATTATGAATTTGGTAGATGGATGTCAAAACTGCATTCCTAAATGGATTTCTGGAAGAAGAGTTGTATATGATGCAACCAGAAGGTTTTGTCGATCCAAAGGGTGCTAACAAAGTGTGCAAGCTCCAGCGATCCATTTATGGACTGGTGCAAGCCTCTCGGAGTTGGAATAAAAGCTTTGATAGTGTGATCAAAGCATATGGTTTTATACAGACTTTTGGAGAAGCCTGTATTTACAAGAAAGTGATTGGGAGCTCTGTAGCATTTCTAATATTATATGTGGATGACATATTGTTGATTGGAAATAATATCGAATTTCTAGATAGCAAAAAGGGATACTTGAATAAGAGTTTTTCAATAAAAGGCCTTGATGAAGCTGCTTACATATTGGGCATCAAGATCTATAGAGATAGATCAAGATGCTTGATAAGATTTTTCAATGAGTAAATACCTTGAAAAGTGTTTTTTGAAAGAGTTCAAAATGGATCAGTCAGAGAAGGAGTTCTTGTTTGTATTACAAGGTGTAAACTTGAGTAAAACTCAAAGCCCGACCACGACAGAAGATAGAAAGAGAATGCAATTCATTCCCTATGCCACAGTCATAGGTTCTATAAAGTATGTTGTGTTGTGTACCAAACCTATTGTGTACCTTGCCATGAGTTTGGCAAGGGGGTACAATAGTGATCTAAGAGTAGATCACTGGACAACAGTCAATATTATCCTTAGTGAGGACTAAGGAAATGTTTCTCGGTGATGGGGGTGATAAAGAGTTCGTCGTGAAGAGTTATGTCAATGCAAGCTTTCACATTGATCCGGATGACTCTAAGTCTCAATCTGGATACATATTGAAAGTGGGAGCAATTAGCTAGAGTAGCTTCATGCAGAGCATTGTAGACATAGAGATTTGCAAAATACACATGGATCTGAATTTGATAGACCCATTGACTATACTTCTCACGAGCAAAACATGATCACACCTTAGTACTCTTTGGGTGTTAATCACATAGGGATGTGAACTAGATTATTTACTCTAGTAAACCCTTTGGGTGTTGGTCACATGGCGATGTGAACTATGGATGTTAATCACATACAGATGTGAACTATTGGTGTTAAATCACACGACGATGTGAACTAGATTATTGACTCTAGTGCAAGTGAGAGACTGAAGGAAATATGCCCTAGAGGCAATAATAAAGTTATTATTTATTTCCTTATTTCATGATAAATGTTTATTATTCATGCTAGAATTGTATTAACCGGAAACTTAGTACATGTGTGAATACATAGACAAATCATATTGTCCCTGGTATGCTTCTACTTGACTAGCTCGTTAATCAAAGATGGTTATGTTTCCTAACCATAGAGATGTGTTGTCATTTGATGAATGAGATCACATCATTAGGAGAATGATGTGATGGACATGACCCATCCGTTAGCTTAGCATTATGATCGTTATAGTTTCATTGCTACTGCTTTATTCATGACTTATACAAGTTCCTCAGACTATGAGATTATGCAACTCCTGAATATCGGAGGAACACTTTGTGTGCTACCAAATGTCACAACATAAATGTGTGATTATAAGGTGCTCTACAGGTGTCTCCAAAGGTGTTTGTTGGGTTGGCATAGATTGACATTAGGATTTGTCACTCCATGTTTCAGAGAGGTATATCTGGGCCCTCTCGGTAATACTCATCACTATAATCCTTGCAAGCATTGTAACTAATGAGTTAGTTGTGGGATGAAGTATTACGGAACGAGTAAAGAGACTTGCCGGTAACGAGATTGAACTAGGTATGATGATACCAACGATCGAATCTCGGGCAAGTAACATACTGATGACAAAGGGAACAACATATGTTCATATGCGGTTTGACCGATAAGATCTTCGTAGAATATGTAGGAACCAATATGAGCATCCAGGTTCCGCTATTGGTTATTGATTGGAGACGTGTCTCGGTCATGTTGACATAGTTCTCGAACCCGTAGGGTCTGCACGCTTAACGTTTGATGACGATTGGTATTATGAGTTTATGTGATTTGATGTACCGAAGGTTGTTTGGAGTCCCGGATGTGATCACGGACATGATGAGGAGTCTCAAAATGGTCAAGACATAAAGATTGATATATTGGATGGCTATGTTTGGACACCGGAAGTGTTCCGGAAAAGTTTCGAATAAAACCGGAATACCAGGGGTTACCAGAACCCCCCCCGGGACTATTGGGCCTCATGGGCCTTAGTGGAGAAGAGAGAGGGTCGGCCAGGAGGTGGCGCACGCCCCCATGCCCTAGTCCGAATTGGACAAGGGTAGGGGCGTCGCCCCCCTCCTTCCTTCTCTCCTCCTCCTCCTTCCCCCCTTCTCCTAGTGGGAATAGGAAAGGGGGGGCGATTCCTACTTGGAGTAGGACCCCCCCCCCCTTGGGCGCGCCACCCTTGGTCGGTCGCCTCCTCCCTCCCTCCTTTATATATGGGGGAGGTGGCACCCCATAGACACACAAGTTGATCTTTAGCCGTGTGCAGTGCTCCCCTCCATAGTTTTCCACCTCGGTCATATCGTCGTAGTGCTTAGGCGAAGCCCTACGCCGGTAACTTCATCATCACCGTCACCATGCTGTCATGCTGACGGAACTCTCCCTCGGCCTCAGCTGGATCTAGATTTTGAGGGATGTTACCGAGCTGAACAGGTGTAGATCACGGAGGTGTCGTGCTTTCAGTACTTGATCGGTTGGATCACAAAGACGTTCGACTACATCAACCGCGTTACGTAATGCTTCCGCTTTCAGTCTACGAGGGTACGTGGACACATTCTCCCCTCTTGTTGATATGCATCACCTAGATAGATGTTGCGTGATCGTAGGATTTTTTTTGAAATTACTGCATTTCCCAACAGCCAACAAGGCCACGGGAGCACCCCCTATCATCACCTTGGCATTGGCTCCCCGAGAGCTTTGTTGATCTCCTGCCCCCTCCCGCCCCTACACGATAAACTCTCGAGGACCCAAACCCTAGAAGAAAGAGTGTTGTCGATCTCCTACCCCCTCTTGCCCCTACCCGGTAAACTCTCGAGGCCACCCAAACCCTAGAAGAAAGAGCATTATCGATCTCCTACCCCCTCCCGTCCCTACCCGATAAACTCTCGAGGCCACCCAAACCCTAGAAGAAAGTGCGTTGTCGATCCCCTACCCCCTCCCGTCCCTACCCGATAAATTTGTATTCATGTTAGGATTCATCTTGATGCCATTATCATCGTTGCAGAAGTGCTAAGTGATATTAAGTGCAGAAAACTGTTGTAACATGTCATTTTGTCTTTTTCATAGCATTTTGTGTGATTTTCTTTTGAGCAACATGCCTACATGTTTTAGGAGCATAATCATGTCATATTTGCAATGATTTGATCCATTTCTTATGATACGCCCTGTGGTGACTAGCACAAGCTTGCAAAGTGGTCTACTCACTGTTTGCTGTTTTTGGAGACTAATAAATTCTGCCATCTCTGAATATGTTATATTATGATGCCATGTTTACTTGATGCTACCATCAAATCTATGCATAGTTTGGAGATGTTCAGTAATCATGTTTTGAAGACCATGTTATGCTCTATCCCTCTATCCCCAATAACTTCGACATTGGGGGGACATCGATCAACCCCCTCTCGCCCGACCAAACTCTCGAGTCCACCCAAATTTACCAATTTAAAAGAGTGTTGTAGAGGCCACCCCAAACCCTAGAAGCATTGTTGAGGCCGCCCCAAACCCTATAAGTGTTGTTGAGGCCATCCCAAACCCTAGATGTGTTGTCGAGGCCACCCCAAACCGTAGAAGTGTCAAGGCCACTAATATGGTTCCTTGTTGTGATATTAGCTAGGTTATGTTTGCCACTAATATATACATCTCTCATGTTTGTATATTAATTGCCATGTTGTAATATTTGCAGAAACTGTGGATCAAAGAGACATGGAACAAGGAGAGATGTTGGGGGACATAATCCATGACGGACGTGATATCTTCTCGTTTCTCAACGACACTGATGGTCGGGAAGGAGAGGATGACGACTCTGGTGATCGAACAATGGATGAGGAAGGACATGATCATGACGGCTCCGGTGACTGAATGGCGGAGAAAGAAGGAGACCATGATGATGGCTCCGGTGACCGAACGGAGGAGGGAGTTGTTGCAAAGTCCGGCGAGGTATATATATATATATTAATTAAGCCTGTGCTGACTAATTGATGCATTAATTGTTTTGGTATGTACATATATTAATGCTTCTTTCTTCTGTTATAG
Source organism: Triticum aestivum (assembly GCF_018294505.1). Lineage (NCBI taxonomy): Eukaryota > Viridiplantae > Streptophyta > Magnoliopsida > Poales > Poaceae > Triticum > Triticum aestivum. The sequence continues at coordinate 105,618,138 of NC_057813.1, forward strand.
ACCTCCGGATCGAGCCAAACTTCTGTAATGAGACGAGGCCCGAAAAAAGGTTGCACCAGGATGAAAGGTTCATGATCACAAAAATCACAGATGATGGCCAACCGATTGAACCCAAGCGGACCAAGGACGCATTTGTTGCTCAGTGTGGAGTTATTGTTAGGAACACCATCCCGATCAGCATCCAACAATGGAATAAGCCGGCTAAGGACGACCTTGAAGTTTCTTATGTCAATGATAGACAGAAAGCTAATCTTGGGACCTTACTGAAGGCAAATTTCACCCTACCGCCAGAGGAGGATCTGAATAAGCTAGTTATAGATCCAAAGGTCAACTCATATGCTCTTAATAATATGGCAGATCTATTCAGGAGGTGGAAGAAAGAGTTGAACACAATGTTTGTCAAGAAAGGGAAGACTTGAGAATTCACCGGCCGATTTGAGAAGTTAAGAGATCACTTGCCCGCATTTGTGGCCCACAAGACATCGGATAAGGGTAAGAAAATGTCATAGACAAACAAGAAAAATGCTGCAAAGAAGCTATATCACCATCACACGGGGTCAGGTGGCTACCTCAAAGCCCGACCGTTGTGGGACAAAGCTAAGAATGACCTGATTGTTGAAGGGGTCCAACCAGCGACACTGAACTGGCCAGACCGTTCAAGGATTTGGTTCTTTGGGGTTGGGGGAACTTTGGACCCAGAAACAGGGGAGTGCCGTTGGACAGACGAGCAACTTGCAATACCCGTCAAGAAGCATCAGGATTATATCGCCGCAGCACAGAAAGGGACGTTCATTCCTGACAGAGAAAATCCTGAGCACCCTCAGGAATCCTGAGCACCCTGGATGAACATGAGGCACCAGACTCCGTTACGTGGGTGCATGGGTTCCCCGGCACAGACAGTTATAGAACCCAGGAGAGAAAGAGGAAAGCGGAGCTAAGCGAAATGCAGAAGCTCAATGCAACATTAGCGAAGCTAGAGGAACTTGCAGCTGCCGGCCAACCATCTCAGCGGCACGAAGCTACCCCGCCATCTTAGTGAAGAAGCAGTGTGGATTCCACGGAGCTACCCCAGCCTGATTTCACGGCTCCTCGCTACCCCGTAGATACTATCACGGAGGCTCAACATTGCGAGCTTATGATGAAATGGAAGAACCTAACTTTGAAGGCGGTTGTCGGCTCTATTGTACCTCCTCAAGCTGACGGATCTTTTCACTACCGTACAATTCCACATGGCTATGCTGTTGTGATGGTGGATGAAATAATGGAGGGATTTCAGGAGCTGGAGCTTGACCACCCTATAGGTGAAGGGGAGAATCATCTGGGAGCTGCTTTATGGAGTACATGTCTATGGAGGAAGGACTACATAAGGTTCCAAACTAGACACCTCCTCCTCCGGCGAGTCAGGGCATTCCGCCACCTCCTCCTCTGCCTCCTCCTCTGGCGAGTAATCAGGGCACTCCGCCTCCTCCTCCACCTCCTCCAGCGCGTGACGGCACTCCGGCTCCTCCTTCGCCTCCTCCAATGAGCACTTCGCCTCCTCTGACGCATGAGGGCACTCCGGCTCCTCCTGCGCCTCCTCCGGTGCATCAGAGCACTCCGCCTCCTCTGGCGTGTCAGCGGATTCTGCCGCATCAGGAACGGCAGAAGAGAGAGGCCGCCGCTTCGGCGGCTAGCAGTACAAGCAGAGGCGGGAAGCAATTCAAATACGGCCCATCTCTCAAGGCTCCGAAAAAAGTTACCATATGAGAGAATTGACAAGGAAAATGAGGACATCTGTCGTGCCCAAGTGAGGGACCATTTTGCACGGAAACCTCCACCTCCGAAGGAAACGATAGATCTGGTGAAAGCGAAGCGGACTATCGAAGCCCTAAACTGACCACCACCACCTCTGCTGGATTCAAACTATGTCTGTCTTACTAAAAAGACATATAAGGAAGCGGAGCGGTCGGGAAGTACTTGCAGGATGCAATGTTAGCAGAACAAAGAAGTGGGTAAAAATTCACCAGCTCGGCAAACAGGCGAACCAAACATGCCCCCCCGCTCAAGGTGTCTAGCGATATCGTCGCTCATCATCCGGGGATGGTGCCCGATACCAATCCGACTGATTACCCGAGCGATGATGTAGAGTTTGAAATAATGGAGATGGACCCCTTCAAATACGAGTACGGGAAGCCTCTCGTCAAACCTGATCATCCTCCTCTGTCAACGATGATGCGAAGATTGCATGAATGGTACATGAAAACTTGCAGGGAGTCTGGGAAGAATAGTTTCATGCTGAGAATTAAAAAGGAGCTAGACTTCTTTGGAACTGAGCTATTACCTGTTGAATTTGTGGAGCTATTCCAGTTATACAATCAAAAGGCCCTCGACAAACAACTTGTGACTTGCTACTGTCTGTAAGTATTACTTCTGTAATTAAGTCTGTATATATATAGCTCAGCTCTTTCATTGCATGTATATATAATTATCCTCACTATATTATGCAGGCTGAAGATCGTCGAATGCAGAAAAGCACAAATCTATAACATTGGGTTCATTAACCCAAATATCATACATGAATGGATGGTTAAAAACAGAGTCACAAATACTAAGGACAACTTGCTACAATCGTTGCTTCTACATCAAAACAAATCAAAAATACTCTTTCCTTACAACTTCAAGTGAGTGTTACTATTTTATGCATATTTTGTTTCCCTTAATCGAGGTTATAGTAATGTAGTATGAGTTATGCATGCGTGCGCAGCTTCGGCTTTATTCTACTAGAGATTAAGCTTGACATGGGAGTAGTAACTGTCTTAGACTCGAGACGAAAAGATCCCCAGGACTATGTGGAAATGACTGAAATGCTCCAGATGTAATTTAATCGATCATTATCGCACCATATTGGCAACTTTGTTCATTTCCTGATATCAAGTCATTATTGTCTTTGTCTGGCAAGGTTTGGAAAGAGTTCACCACAATTGTTCAGGGACTGCCGATGGAGCTGCGATTTACACACCCAGAAGTAAGTACTACTAGCTAGTTTCGTGCATCTCCCATTGATTCTAGCTAGTTTCATCAATACCATTTAGCATGCTTGATTATCAGTTTGATTGAACTCTACTTCTCGTAAAGTGCGTATGGTAGGAATCCGTGAATGATTTTTGTGGATACTACGTTTACGAGGTCATCTACAACTCGACGACCTCTAAGCGGGGCTACTCTGAAGAGCAATATGAAGTACGTAAACAAAAATATTCACAATTTTATTTTATTATCATCAATTCTGTTGAGTTTGATTCATATATATGTATTGACCCCCTTCTTTAAATTAGTTGTGGCAAATGCGGGATGAACTCCTACCACATGACCGCATACGAGCAATTCAAGAGGAATTGGCGGGATTCTTTCTTAACCACGTCATACCCAAAGCCGGAGAATACCATGTGGAAGTTGGAACCGATTTTAGATGTTAGGGATTGTAAGACATGTTATATTGTATGTTTGTAGTAGAGTCAGATAGATATACGAAAACATGTTGTTCGACCAATCTCTCGGAGGAAGAGAGGTCTCATTTCTCTCTCTCTCTCTCTCTCTCTCTATATATATATATATATATATATATATATATATATATGTTCATGATGTTCTTCTGTAACTAATGGTTCCTTCATTTGCTTACTAGCTAGCGTCGACCAAAAGGTTTCCTGCCAGCTGCTGACCCATGGAGGCCTTTTGGTTCCGGTTGGTATTACCAACCGGTACTAAAGGTACTCCTGTCTGGGCGCCCCGCAACGGCCATGTGGAGCCCCTTCTATCCCGGTTCGCAAGAGAACCGGGACTAAAGGGTTTGGGCTTTAGTCCCGGTTCCAGAACCGGGGCTAAAGGGCCTATGGAACCAGGATTAATGTCCCGTTTTCTACCAGTGTATTCCCTAATGCGAATCCATAGCTATCCTATATAGATTAGCCAAGGTCAAGTGACTACTAATCACTGAACCCAAAATCCTTTACAAATTTAAGGAAAAATTAAAGACCCATGTTGTGGGTGGCCTTTTTCCTAACATACAAGTTGTTGAAATTTTTCCATGTTGTTGTTCCATGCACGGTGATGACAAGGGCTAGCCCGCTACCTAGCTAGATAAACGCAACAGAAACGGATGACAAGGGCTAGCCAACTACCAAGCTAGATAAACGCAACAGAAATAGAGTTTGCACCGCCAAAAGCAACGACTAGCTAGTAAATTTAACAACATTATGTGGCCTAACCAAACTTTGTTATATCAAAACCATGGTATTTTGTACCTATAGGCAAAATTATTGTAGTTTTTGATACTTTGTTATATCAAACTTTGTTATAAAATGCCTGCGGTTTATACTGAATTTCTTCAATTGGTTTTATGCAAAACACAGCCATGTCAGCACAATTGTTGCCGTGGCTGCACATTTTTTTAGCATGCCTAAGCTTTTAGTGGCGGGTGAGGGAGTCCTGGATTAGGGGGTCCTCGGACAGCCGGACTATATACTTTGGCCGGACTGTTGGACTATGAAGATACAAGATTGAAGACTTTGTCCCTTGTCTGAGTGGGACTCTCCTTTGCGTGGAAGGCAAGCTTGGCAATCCGGATATGTAGATCTCCTTCTCTGTAACCGACTCTGTGTAACCCTAGCCCCCTCTAGTGTCTATATAAACCGGAGGGTTTAGTCCGTAGGACAACAACAATCATAATCATAGGCTAGCTTCTAGGGTTTAGCCTCTACGATCTCGTGGTAGATCAACTCTTGTAATACTCATATCATCAAGATCAATCAAGCAGGAAGTAGGGTATTACCCCCATCGAGAGGGCCCGAACCTGGGTAAACATTGTGTCCCCCGCCTCCTGTTACCATTAGCCTTAGACGCACAGTTCGGGACCCACTACCCAAGATCCGCCGGTTTTGACACCAACATTGGTGCTTTCATTGAGAGTTCCACTGTGCCGTCACGGGAAGGCTTGATGGCTCGCCTTGTTATCAAGAATCACATCACCTCTGGGGGAGCCCTGGCTTTAGGCCATTCTCCGACTAGGCAGCTTTGTCATGACCGCCCGTTTGGCCGTCGCGCCGACGATGACTTCTCATGTCATCAAAAACAACCACCAAATCAACTCGGAATTCACTGAGCAGATGGATACAATGGAGCTCTCCTCCCTGAACAAGCTCTTGGATCGCATCGCCGCCCTGGGAGTCTCTACGGACTATGATCAGATCGGGCTTAAACCTGACCAAAGGGAGATTAACTCTCCGCCGATCACCCATCAGATAGCGGCGGTGGAGGAGCAATGCAGCGATTCTTCCTCTATTCTGAGGACGAACTATGTCCGGATTCCCGAGCTCCCCGAGCTGGATACCCGTCTACGGGAGGACACGACCCAATCTCCGAACTTAGAATTGGACAGCGGGCCAGAAAAATTGGGCAACATCTTGGAGCCTGAACTACCAAGCTCGGAATCTCATCGGCCCCTGGGTCTCAGATCGGGCCAGGATTTGTACTTAAATCATCCCACCCACCCAGATACATACGATATTTCCCGTATTAGACAAGAGCCCCAAGAGACAGTACATCACTTCTGGGCCAGATTCCTCCTTGTATTGAGCAATGTCCAGGACTGTCGTGAGGAAGATGCAATTTCATTCTTTTGCAAAAATTTCATGGACAGGGGAATCCTCAACGCCATAAGTCACCGTGACATAGCACACTTTGACGACTTAGCGGCCATAGTACAGAAGTACTGCGCGATGGAAAGCGCCTGGAAAACCCAGACAAAACTGGGATCCTCCGGCTCATACTAAACCCCTCGTCCGAACTAAAATGATGCACTCTCGCAAGTCACCCAATCCAATTGCAAAGAAAGCTAAGCCCACTATAGGGCGTGGAACCGTATTGGAGGGATGGCTCAATGGGCCATGCAAAATTCACAGTACACCGGATACCATACCAACACACAGCCTTAGAGCATGTTGGATACTTCGGCAGGTGGCCAAGAACGGCGAGGATCTCCTCATCAACAAAACCGCAGAGCATCGTCCCGCCAAAAATAACAATACAGTATTGACAGTCTTCGAGACTTCTGCCTCAAATAATAGGCGCAAGAGAGAAGTCTGCAGCCTCGTCGAAGTCTGCCACGTTGCAGCAATAAATCCATGGAACGACACGGCCATAACCTTCAATGCCATTGATGAACCTCAATTCCAAACAGTCTGAGCACCAGCCGCTTTGGTCCTTAGTCCAATTGTGGATGGCTTCCGGCTTACTAAAGTGCTCATGGATGGTGGCAGTGGATTAAACCTCATCTACGAGGAAACTCTTCACAAAATGGAAATAGACAAGAGCCGCATTGAGCAAAGCAGCACGACCTTCAGAGGAATCATCCCTAATCGGGAGACACGATGTGCAGGAAAAATCATGCTAGATGTGGTATTCGGCACGCCGGAGAATTATAGGTCCGAAGAAATCACATTCCAGGTGGCCCCATTCAGTAGCGGCTACCACACTCTTTTAGGGCGGGATGCATTCACGAGCTTCCAAGGTTACCCCATTATGGGTACATGAAGCTCAAGATGCCCGGGCCCAATGGAATCATCACACTAGCTAGTGATCCGGACGTAGCACTCCGAACCGAAAATAAAGCTGCCGCACTGGCCCTTAAGGCATTATCCAAAGCCTTGGCGACAGAGGAACTAACCGCGCTGCGCTCCACAGTGGACAGGGACGATGTGATACTCGACAAACGACCCAAGTCCACCACTTTCAAACCAGCGGACGAAATAGTCAAGTTCCAGGTCCGCCCAACGGACCCTACAAAAACAGCATCCATCGGGGCACAGCTGAACCCCACAATAGATGCCGCACTGCGAGAGTTCTTGCCTGAGAACTGAGACATCTTTGCCTGGCATCCTTCAGACATGCCAGGTATCCCACGCAGGCTGGCCGAACATAGCCTAAACATACTGAAGGGATACAAGCCGGTCAAGCAGACTCTTCGACGCTTTTCAGAACCTAAGCGACAAGCCATGGGAGAAGAGCTAGCCAAGTTACTCGAGGCCGGATTCATCAGAGCAATAAAACATCTGGACTGTCTAGCAAACCTGGTGATGGTACCAAAGAAGGACAAATCCTGGCGCCTATGTGTCGATTTCAAGGACCTCAATAAGGTTTGCCCCAAGGATCACTTCCCCCTCCCCCACATTGATCAAATCATCGATGCTACCGCGGGACACGACTCATTGTGCTTCCTCGACGCATACTCCGGATACCATCAAATCAAGATGGCGGAGTCCAATCAAGCCGCAATGGCATTCATCACACTGTACGGCCCATTCTGTTTTAACACCATGCCTTTCGGGCTCAAAAATACTGGTGCAACCTATCAACGCATGATTCAGACATGCTTGGAAAAACAAATCGGCAAAAGAGTAGAGGCATACGTAGACTACGTGGTCATCAAAACCAGACACGTCGAATCTTTAATAGATGACTTGAGGCTTACGTTCGACAATCTCCAAACATATGACATCAAGCTCAATTCGGAAAAATGTGTTTTCGGCGTGCGTGCCGAAAAGCTGCTGGGCTTCATCATTTCCAATAGAGGAATTGAAGCAAATCTGGCTAAAATCCGAGCTCTCTCACAGTTGGCTACCTGAAAGTGGAACTATCCCTGGGTGGTTTTGGTAATTCCTAACAACATATAGGTCATTGAGCTAATGCTATTTCAAGATAAATATTTCAGGAAAGCTCAATGATTGGCATGGCATGGATGAGAAAAGTGGATCCCTCAAAATGCTAAGGACAAAAGGATTGGCTCAAGCTCAAAGCACAAGATTCTACATTTTCTATTTTAGTGATCCAAGATCACATTGAGTCTATAGGAAAAGCCAATACTATCAAGGAGGGATGAGGTGTTGCTTAATGAGGCTCTTGCTCAAAATGCTTAGTGTATGCTCCAAAGCCCTCAACTACTTTCTCACATCCACATATGACCCAAACCAAAAGTCCAACTCGGCCCCACCGATTCTTTCTATCCGGTGCCATTGAGTTCAGATGTCATAGCCACTGCCACAAACCCTAATCAAATACGTCTCACCGATAGGGATCTTGGTCTCACCAAGATGGGATTGTAATCTCTTTGTTTCCCTTCGTAACGTTTTGGTCCAACCGAGATGAGCGATCGGTCCCACCGAGGTTGCAATGCGAACTCTCTGTTTCCCTTTCGTAACATTTTGGTCCAACCGAGATGAGCGAATCGGTCCCACCGAGTTTTTCTGAGCAACTCTTTGGTCAGCTTATTACAAAAATCGGTCCCACCGAGTTTGTGTAATGGGTCTCACCGAGATTACATTATGCCCTAACCCTAACCACATTGGTCCCACCGAGTTGACATGTCGGTCCCACCAAAAATCCTAACGGTCACATTATTTGCTAAATCAGTCCGACCGAGTTTCACGATTTGGTCCCACCGAGATTGGTAAGTTCTGTGTAACAGTTAGATTTTGTGTGGAGGCTATATATACCCCTCCACCCACTCTTCATTCATGGAGAGAGCCATCAGAACATGCCTACACTTCCAACATACATTTTCTAAGAGAGAACCACCTACACTTGTGTTGAGGTCAAGATATTCCATTCCTACCATATGAATCTTGATCTCTAGCCTTCCCCAAGTTGCTTTCCACCCAAATCTTCTTTCCACCAAATCCAAATCCTGTGAGAGAGAGTTGAGTGTTGGGGAGACTATCATTTGAAGCACAAGAGCAAGGAGTTCATCAACAACACACCATTTATTACTTCTTGGAGAGTGGTGACTCCTAGATTGGCTAGGTGTCACTTGGGAGCCTCCGACAAGATTGTGGAGTTGAACCAAGGAGTTTGTAAGGGCAGGGAGATCGCCTACTTCGTGAAGATCTAACCTAGTGAGGCAAGTCCTTCATAGTTGGAAATATGCCCTAGCGGCAATAATAAAAGGATTATTATTATATTTCCTTGTTCATGATAATTGTCTTTTATTCATGCTATAATTGTATTATCCAGAAATCATAATACACGTGTGAATACATAGACCATAACATGTCCCTAGTGAGCCTCTAGTTGACTAGCTCGTTGATCAACAGATAGTCATGGTTTCCTAACTATGGACATTGGATGTCACTGATAATGAGATCGCATCATTAGGAGAATGATGTGATGGACAAGACCCAATCCTAAGCATAACACAAGATCGTGTAGTTCGTTTGCTAGAGCTTTTCCAATGTCAAGTATCTTCTCCTTAGACCATGAGATCGTGTAACTCCCGGACACCGTAGGAGTGCTTTGGGTGTACCAAACGTCACAACATAACTGGGTGACTATAAAGGTATACTACGGGTATCTCCGAAAGTGTCTGTTGAATTGACACGGATCGAGACTGGGAGTTGTCACTCCGTATGACGGAGAGGTATCTCTGGGCCCACTCGGTAATGCATCATCATAATGAGCTCAAAGTGACCAAGTGTCTGGTCACGGGATCATGCATTACGATATGAGTAAAGTGACTTGCCGGTAACGAGATTGAACGAGGTATTGGGATACCGATGATCGAATCTCGGGCAAGTAACATACCGATTGACAAAGGGAATTGTATACGGGGTTGCTTTAATCCTCGACATCGTGGTTCATCCAATGAGATCATCGAGGAGCATGTAGGAGCCAACACGGGTATCCAGATCCCGCTATTGGTTATTGACCGGAGAGTTGTCTCGGTCATGTCTATGTGTCTCCCGAACCCGTAGGGTCTACACACTTAAGGTTCGGTGACGCTAGGGTTGTAGAGATATAAGTATGCAGCAAACTGAAAGTTGTTCGCAGTCCCGGATGAGATCCCAGACGTCACGAGGAGTTCCGGAATGGTCCGAAGGTAAAGAATTATATATGGGAAGTAAAGTTTCGGCCATCGGGAAAATTTCGGGGGTCACTGGTATTGTACCGGGACCACCGGAAGGGTCCAGGGGGTCCACCGGGTGGGGCCACCCATCCCGGAGGGCCCCATGGGATGAAGTGGGAGGGGAACCAGCCCCTGGTGGGCTGGTGCGCCCCCCTTGGCCCCCCCTGCGCCTAGGGTTGGGAACCCTAGGGGAGGGGGCGCCTCCACTTGCCTTGGGGGGCAAGGCACCCCCCTTGGCCGCCGCCCCCCTTGGAGATTCAATCTCCTAGGACCGGTGCCCCCCACAAGTGTCCCTATATAAAGAGGGGGGAGGGAGGGCAGCCGCACCCTTGCACTTGGCGCCTCCCTTCCCCTTGCTACACCTCTCCCTCCCGCAGACGCTTGGCGAAGCTTGCCGGGATCCCTGCTGCATCCACCACCATGCCATCGTGCTGCTGGATCTTCATCAACCTATCCTTCCCCCTTGCTGGATCAAGAAGGAGGAGACGTCACGCTGACTGTACGTGTGTTGAACACGGAGGTGCCGTCCGTTCGGTGCTAGGATCTCCGGTGATTTGGATCACGACGAGTACGACTCCCTCAACCCCGTTCTCTTGAACGCTTCTGCTCGATCTACAAGGGTATGTAGATGCACTCCTCTCTCTCGTTGCTAGATGAACTCATAGATTGATCTTGGTGAAACCGTAGGAAATTTTTTATTTTCTGCAACGTTCCCCAATAGTGGCATCATGAGCTAGGTCTATGCGTAGTTCTCTTTGCACGAGTAGAACACAAATCTGTTGTGGGCGTAGATGTTGTCAACTTTCTTGCCACTACTAGTCTTATTTTGCTTCAGCGGTATTGTGGGATGAAGTGGCCCGGACTGACCTTACACGTACGCTTACGTGAGACAGGTTCCACCGACTGACATGCACTAGATGCATAAGGTGGCTAGCGGGTGTCTGTCTCTCCCACTTTAGTTGGAGCGGATTCGATGAAAAGGGTCCTTATGAAGGGTAAATAGAAGTTGAAAAATCACGTTGTGGCTTTCTCGTAGGTAAGAAAACGTTCTTGCTAGAACCCTATTGCAGCCACGTAAAAGATGCAACAACAATTAGAGGACGTCTAACTTGTTTTTGCAGCAATTGCTTTGTGATGTGATATGGCCAAAAGTTGTGATGAATGATGAATGATATATTGTGATGTATGAGATCATGTTCTTGTAATAGGAATCACGACTTGCATGTCGATGAGTATGACAACCGACAAGAGCCATAGGAGTTGTCTTAATTATTGTATGACCTGCGTGTCAATGATTTAACGCCATGTAATTACTTTACTTTATTGCTAAACCGTTAGCTATAGTAGTAGAAGTAATAGTTGGCGAGCAACTTCATGGAGACATGATGATGGAGATCATGATGATGGAGATCATGGTGTCATGCCGGTGACGAAGATGATCATGGAGCCCCGAAGATGGAGATCAAAGGAGCTATATGATATTGGCCATATCATGTCACTACTATTTGATTGCATGTGATGTTTATCATGTTTTTGCATCTTGTTTACTTAGAACAACGGTAGTAAATAAGATGATCCCTCATAATAATTTCAAGAAAGTGTTCCCCCTAACTGTGCACCGTTGCGACAGTTCGTTGTTTCGAAGCACCACGTGATGATCGGGTGTGATAGATTCTAACGTTCACATACAACGGGTGTAAGACAGGTTTACACATGCAGAACACTTAGGTTAACTTGACAAGCCTAGCATGTACAGACATGGCCTCGGAACACAGAGACCGAAAGGTCGAACATGAGTCGTATGGAAGATACGATCAACATGGAGATGTTCACCGATGATGACTAGTCCGTCTCACGTGATGATCGGACACGGCCTAGTCGACTCGGATCATGTAACACTTAGATGACTAGAGGGATGTCTAATCTGAGTGGGAGTTCATTAAATAATTTGATTAGATGAACTTAATTATCATGAACTTAGTCTAAGGTCTTTGCAAAAATGTCTTGTAGATCAAATGGCCAACGCTCATGTCAACATGAACTTCAACGCGTTCCTAGAGAAAACCAAGCTGAAAGATGATGGCAGCAACTATACGGACTGGGTCCGGAACCTGAGGATCATCCTCATAGCGGCCAAGAAAGCATATGTCCTAGAAGGACCACTAGGTGAAGCACCCATCCCAGAGAACCAAGACGTTATGAATGCTTGGCAGTCACGTGCTGATAATTACTCCCTCGTTCAGTGCGGCATGCTTTACAGCTTAGAACCGGGGCTCCAAAAGCATTTTGAGCAACACGGAGCATATGAGATGTTCGAGGAGCTGAAAATGGTTTTCCAAGCTCATGCCCGGGTCGAGAGATATGAAGTCTCCGACAAGTTCTATAGTTGTAAGATGGAGGAAAATAGTTCTATCAGTGAGCACATACTCAAAATGTCTGGGTTGCTCAACCGCCTGCCCCAGCTGGACATTAACCTCCCGGACGAGGCAGTCATTGACAGAATCCTTCAGTCGCTCCCCCCGAGCTACAAGAGCTTTGTGATGAACTACAATATGCTGGGGATGGTGAAAACTATTCCTGAAGTTTTTTCAATGCTGAAGTCAGCAGAGGTAGAAATCAAAAAGGAACATCAAGTGTTGATGGTCAATAAAACCACTAAGTTCAAGAAAGGCAAGGATAAGAAGAACTTCAAGAAGGACGGCAAGGATGTTGCCGCGCCTGGTAAGCCAGTTGCCGGGAAGAAGTCAAAGAATGGACCCAAGCCTGAGACTGAGTGCTTTTATTGCAAAGGGAAGGGTCACTGGAAGCGGAACTGCCCCAAATACTTAGCGGACAAGAAGGCCGGCAACACTAAAGCTATATATGATATACATGTAATCGATGTGTACCTTACCAGTGCTCGTAGTAGCTCCTGGGTATTTGATACCGGTGTCGTTGCTCATATTTGTAACTCAAAGCAGGAGCTGCGGAATAAGCGGAGACTGGCGAAGGACGAGGTGACGATGCGCGTCGGGAATGGTTGCAAGGTCGATGTGATCGCCGTCGGCACGCTACCTCTACATTTACTTACGGGATTAGTTTTAAACCTCAATAATTGTTATTTAGTGCCAAGTTTGAGCATGAACATTGTATCTGGATCTCATTTAATACGAGATGGCTACTCATTTAAATCTGAGAATAATGGTTGTTCTATTTATATGAGAGATAAGTTTTATGGTCATGCCCCGATGGTCAATGGTTTATTCTTAATGAATCTCGAACGTAATGTTACACATATTCATAGTGTGAATACCAAAAGATGTAAAGTTGATAACGATAGTCCCACATACTTGTGGCACTGCCGCCTTGGTCACATTGGTGTCAAGCGCATGAAGAAGCTCCATGCTGATGGACTTTTAGAGTCTCTCGATTATGAATCATTTGACACATGTGAACCACGCCTCATGGGAAAAATGACCAAGACTCCGTTCTCCGGAACAATGGAGCGAGCAACCAACTTATTGGAAATCATACATAAAGATGTGTGCGGTCCAATGAGCGTTGAGGCTCGCAGAGGATATCATTATGTTCTCACTCTCACTGATGACTTGAGTAGATATGGGTATGTCTACTTGATGAAACACAAGTGTGAGACCTTTGAAAAGTTCAAAGAATTTCAGAATGAGGTAGAGAATCAATGTGACCGAAACATAAAGTTCTTACGATCAGATTGTGGAGGAGAATATTTAAGTCACGGATTTGGTACGCACTTAAGGAAATGTGGAATCGTTTCACAACTCACGCCTCTGGAACACCTCAGCGTAACGGTGTGTCCGAACGTCGTAATCGCACTCTATTGGATATGGTGTGATCTATGATGTCTCTTACCGATTTACCACTATCATTTTGGGGATACGCTCTAGAGACAGCTACATTCACTTTAAATAGGGCTCTGTCTAAATCCGTTGAGACGACACCGTATGAATTATGGTTTGGGAAGAAACCTAAGCTATCGTTTCTAAAAGTTTGGGGATGCGATGCTTATGTCAAGAAACTTCAACCTGAAAAGCTCGAACCCAAGTCGGAAAAATGCGTCTTCATAGGATACCCTAAGGAAACCATTGGGTATACCTTCTACCTTAGATCCGAAGGCAAGATCTTTGTTACCAAGAACAGATCCTTTCTGGAGAAAGAGTTTCTCTCGAAAGGAGTAAGTGGGAGGAAAGTAGAACTCGAGGAAGTACTACCTCTTGAACCGGAAAGTAGTGCAGCTCAGGAAAATGTTCCTGTGGTGCCTACACCGACTGGAGAGGAAATTAATGATGATGATCAAGGTACTTCGGATCAAGTTGCTACTGAACTTCGTAGGTCCACAAGGACACGTTCCACGCCAGAGTGGTATGGAAACCCTGTCCTGGAAATCATATTGCTAGACAACGGTGAACCTTCGAACTATTAAGAAGCGATGGCGGGCCCAGATTCCAACAAATGGCTTGAAGCCATGCAATCCGAGATAGAATCCAGGTATGAAAACAAAGTATGGACTTCGACAGACTTGCCCGATGATCGGCGTGCGATAGAAAACAAATGGATCTTTAAGAAGAAGACGGACGCGGATGGTAATGTTACCATCTATAAAGCTCGACTTGTCGCTAAGGGTTATCGGAAAGTTCAAGGGGTTGACTACGATGAGACTTTCTCTCCCATAGCAAAGCTGAAGTCCGTCCGAATCATGTTAGCAATTGCCGCATACTATGATTATGACATATGGCATATGGACGTCAAAACGGCATTCCTTAATGGCTATCTTATGGAAGAACTGTATATGATGCAGCCGGAAGGTTTTGTCGACCCTAAGAATGCTAACAAGGTATGCAAGCTCCAGCGATCAATTTATGGGCTGGTGCAAGCATCTTAGAGTTGGAACAGTCGCTTTGATGAGATGATCAAAGCGTTTGGGTTTATGCAGACTTATGGAGAAGCCTGCGTTTACAAGAAAGTGAGTGGGAGCTCTGTAGCATTTCTCATATTATATGTAGATGACATACTTCTGATGGGAAATGATATAGAACTTTTGGACAGCATTAAGGCCTACTTGAATAAGTGTTTTTCAATGAAGGACCTTGGAGAAGCTGCTTACATATTAGGCTTCAAGATCTATAGGGATAGATCGAGATGCCTCATAGGTCTTTCACAAAGCACATACCTTGATAAGATATTGAAGAAGTTCAATATGGATCAGTCCAAGAAAGGGTTCTTGCATGTATTGCAAGGTGTGAGATTGAGCTCGGCTCAATGCCCGACCACGGCAGAAGATAAAGAAGAGATGAGTGTCATCCCCTATGCCTCAGCCATAGGGTATATTATGTATGCCATGCTGTGTACCAGACCTGATGTAAACCTTGTCGTAAGTTTCGTAGGAAGGTACCAAAGTAATCCCAGCAAGGAACACTGGACAGCGGTCAAGAACATCCTAAAGTACCTGAAAAGGACTAAGTATATGTTTCTCGTTTATGGAGGTGACGAAGAGCTCGTCGTAAAGGGTTACGTCGACGCTAGCTTCGACACAGATCTGGATGACTCTAAGTCACAAACCGGATACGTGTATAAGTTGAATCGTGGAGCAGTAAGCTGGTGCAGTTGCAAGCAGAGCATCGTGGCGGGATCTACATGTGTAGCGGAGTACATGGCAGCCTCGGAGGCAGCGCATGAAGCAATATTGATGAAGGAGTTCGTCACCGACCTAGGAGTCATACCCAATGCGTCAGGGCCGATCACTCTCTTCTGTGACAACACTGGAGCTATTGCCCTTGCCATGGAGCCCAGGTTTCACAAGAAGACCAGGCACATCAAGCGTCGTTTCAACTCCATCCGTGAAAATGTTCAAGATGGAGACATAGATATTTGCAAAGTACATACAGATCTGAATGTCGCAGATCCATTGACTAAACCTCTTCCGCGAGCAAAACATGATCAACACCAGAACTCTATGGGTGTTCGATTCATCACAATGTAACTAGATTATTGACTCTAGTGCAAGTGGGAGACTGTTGGAAATATGCCCTAGAGGCAATAATAAAAGGATTATTATTATATTTCCTTGTTCATGATAATTGTCTTTTATTCATGCTATAATTGTATTATTCGGAAATTGTAATACACGTGTGAATACATAGACCACAACATGTCCCTAGTGAGCCTCTAGTTGACTAGCTCGTTGATCAACAGATAGTCATGGTTTCCTGACTATGGACATTGGATGTCATTGATAACGAGATCACATCATTAGGAGAATGATGTGATGGACAAGACCCAATACTAAGCATAGCACAAGATCGTGTAGTTCGTTTGCTAGAGCTTTTCCAATGTCAAGTATCTTTTCCTTAGACCATGAGATCGTGTAACTCCCGGACACCATAGGAGTGCTTTGGGTGTACCAAACGTCACAACGTAACTGGGTGACTATAAAGGTATACTACGGGTATCTCTGAAAGTGTCTGTTGAGTTGACACGGATCGAGACTGGGATTTGTCACTCCGTATGATGGAGAGGTATGTCTGGGCCCACTCGGTAATGCATCATCATAATGAGCTCAAAGTGACCAAGTGTCTGGTCACGGGATCATGCATTACGGTACGAGTAAAGTGACTTGCCGGTAACGAGATTGAACGAGGTATTGGGATACCGACGATCGAATCTCAGGCAAGTAACATACCGATTGACAAAGGGAATTGTATACGGGGTTGCTTGAATCCTCGATATCGTGGTTCATCCGATGAGATCATCGAGGAGCATGTAGGAGCCAACATGGGTATCCAGATCCCTTTGTTGGTTATTGGCCGGAGAGCCGTCTCTGTCATGTCTACGTGTCTCCCGAACCCGTAGGGTCTACACACTTAAGGTTCGGTGACGCTAGGGTTGTAGAGATATTAGTATGCAGCAAACCCAAAGTTGTTCGGAGTCCCGGATGAGATTCCGGACGTCACGAGGAGTTCCGGAATGGTCCGGAGGTAAATAATTATATATTCGAAGTCGAGTTACGGCCATCGGGAAAGTTTCGGGGGTCACCGGTATTGTACCGGGGCCACCAGAAGGGTCCAGGGGGTCCACCGGCTGGGTCCACCCATCCCCGATGGCCCCATGGGCTGAAGTGGAAGGGGAACCAGCCCCTGGTGGGCTGGTGCGCCCCCCTTGCCCCTCCTGCACCTAGGGTTGGGAACCCTAGGGGAGGGGCCGCCTCCTCTTGCCTTGGGGGGCAAGGCACCCCCCTTGGCCGCCGCCCCCCTTGGAGATTCAATCTCCTAGGGCCGGCGCCCCCCAAGGGTACCTATATAAAGAGGGGGGAGGGAGGGCAGCCGCACCCTTGCACTTGGTGCCTCCCTTCGCCCTTGCTACACCTCTCCCTCCCGCAGACGCTTAGCGAAGCCTTGTCGGGATCCCTGCTGCATCCACCACCACGCCGTCGTGCTGCTGGATCTTCATCAACCTCTCCTTCCCCCTTGCTGGATCAAGAAGGAGGAGACGTCACGCTGACCGTACGTGTGTTGAACACGGAGGTGCCGTCCGTTCGGCGCTAGGATCTCCGGTGATTTGGATCACGACGAGTACGACTCCCTCAACCCCGTTCTCTTGAATGCTTCCGCTCGATCTACAACGGTATGTAGATTCACTCCTCTCTCTCATTGCTAGATGAACTCATAGATTGATCTTGGTGAAATCGTAGGAAATTTTTTATTTTCTGCAACGTTCCCCAACATTCATGGGCGACGGCCAAAGTGGGATAGACAAGGTTGCTTCTTCGTGGACCCTTTGTGGGTGGAGGCCTCCGTGGACTCACGCAACCGTTACCCTTCGTGGGTTGAAGTCTCCATCAACGTGGATGTACGATAGCACCACCTATCGGAACCACGACAAAAAACATCCGTGTCTCCAATTGCGTTTGCCTTCTCAAACTCCCCCTTTACCTTCATATGCAATTGTTTTACATTCCGCTGCTATACTCTTAGAATTGCATGTCTAGGTTGATTGCTTGACTTGTGCTAAGTTGCTAAAATCTGCCAAGAACTAAAATTGGGAAAAGGCAAGTTTTTTATTTGGTCAAGTAGTCTAATCACCCCCCCTCTAGACATACTTTCGATCCTACAAGTGGTATCAGAGCTTTGGTCTCCATTTGATTTGATTTGAATATTTTTTGGTAGCCATAGCCTTGGTTTCACAACCTAGGAGAGTATGGCGTCTAGCGAGGGAAATTACCACCGTAGAGGGCCTTACTTTGATGGTACTAATTTTGCTAGTTGGAAGCATAAGATGAAAATGCATATTCTTGGACATAACCCCGCCGTTTGGGCTATTGCGTGTATTGGCTTGCAAGGTGAATTCTTTGATGGGAGAGAACCGAACCGTGAAGCTGAAGATGCTGCAATACAATGCTCAAGCTTGTGATATTCTCTTCAACGGATTGTGCCCCGAAGAATTCAACAAAATCAGCCGTCTTGAGAATGCAAAGGAAATTTGGGATACTTTGATTGACATGCACGAAGGTACCGACTCCGTCAAGGAATCCAAATTGGATGTGTTTCAAAGTCAACTTGACAAGTTCAAAATGAAGGATGGTGAAGGTGTCGCTGAAATGTATTCTAGGCTTGCTCTCATCACAAATGAGATTGCCGGCTTAGGAAGTGAAGAGATGACCGATAAATTCATCATCAAGAAGATCCTAAGATCTTTGGATGGAAAATATTATACGATGTGCACGTTGATCCAAATGATGCCCAATTACCAAAATCTCAAGCCAACAGAAGTCATTGGAAGAATTGTTGCTCATGAGATGTCACTCAAGGATAAGGAGGAGCTCCACAACAAGTCAAGTGGTGCTTACATAGCCTCATGTGAAACTCCCACATTATCAAGTGAGAAACAAACCTTCAATGAAGAATTGAGCCTAATGGTGAAGAACTTCAACAAGTTCTACAAGAGTAGGAGCAAGGAAAGAAGTTCCAAGTCAAGGTCCTACAATGAAAAAAGATCTTCTAGTCGTGAGCGTAATTGCTACAATTTTGGAAGACCCGGACACTATTCCAATGAGTGTACGACACCCTACAAAAGAAGAGAGTATTCTCCAAAAAGAAGAAGTAGAAGAGAAGAATCACCATCTAGAGAAAGAAGGAGTAGAGATGATCGTTATGAACGAAGAACATCCCAGAGAAGCAAGGACTCGGAAAGGAAGGACAAGTCATCAAGGAGCTACACAAAATGAAGACATCAAGCTCATGTTGGTGAATGGGTATCTGGCTCCGACTCCGACAATCACTCCGAGAGAAGCTATCACTCCGACTCCGAATATACTCAAGATGAAGGTGTTGTCGGTCTAGCACTTGTGTCAACCAACTCCTACGACATATTTGATTCACAAAATGAAGGACTTGGAAGATGCTTCATGGCTAAAGTCCCAAAGGTAACACACCCCGAGTATGTTGATTTCGATAGTGATGAAGATGACTTGTTAGGTGATGATGATTTACTTGTTGACAACTCTAGTGATGAATACTATGATGAAACGTCAAATAATCATGCTAATCAAGATAAAACGAATGACAATGATAAGGAGAGGATTGAGCTCCTAATTAAAGAACTAAACACTCTTAAGTTAGCTCATGAAACTATCTTAGGAGATCATCAAGAACTTTTAAGGACTCATGAGAAGTTACGCTTTGAAAAGCTCAACCTCGAGCAAGAACATGAGTTTTTAAAGGCTATCAATGATGATCTTCGCAAGAAAAGTTTTTCTTACATTGCCAACCGTTTACTCTTATCTACTTACATGCCTCAAGTCAAGTCTAGTAACAAGAACAAGAAAGATTCTTCTTCTAGTAGTAACAATAATCATGCTAAATCCAATGTTGTTGCTTCTAGTAGTTCTCTTGATTCCACTAATGATTCTCTTAGCCAAGTTACACTTGAGCAAGAAAATAGCTTATTGAAGGGAATTATAGAGAAAGGTGTTTACAAGAGCCTTGCCGGGAGTAAGCAATTCGAGGAAATTGTACGCAAGCAAGGAAGGCACCACAAGAACCAAGGTGTTGGTTTTGAACAAAAGTTCAATGCCAATGGAGTTGAGTGGGAAGAAGATTAATACCCCAAGATGAAGTTTGTTCCTCAACAAGAGAAGTATGATCCTACTTCTTTCAAAGGGACACAAGCTCAAGATGATCTTCCACCACAAGACCACAAGCAAAAAGGCAAGGACAAGCTTCAAGAGGAGATTGATGCATTTGAAGAAGCTCCTAAGGCCTTGGTCAAGTGGGTTCCCAAGACTACATCAAGTTCTACTTCATCAAGTACGACTACAACTCCAAGGATTCCCATTAAGATGATGTGGATCCCGAAGAAGAAGAACTAGAGATTTCTTGAGGGTGACTCCGCCAACATACTTCACTCTTATCCTTTTGGCGAGGACAAGTGCAATCAACTTCCACATCTTGCACTAGTTGAAGGAGTCACAAACCCTCTTGTTGGTAAGACAAGGGACAAGGTAACCTTATGCTTTCATAGACATCATCTTGTGTGTGTGTGCATCACTCTATGTCTATGGATATCCTTGTTTGTTCCTTGTGGGACTATCCCATGTAGGTATGGAAAGTGCAACTCACTCCAAAGGATTTCTCCAAATGATCTACATCAACATTGAGCATCCACATCTTCAACACCTACATGAAGTCATCATTGACAAAACCCAAGGTTAGTTCATCCCTCTTAGGGGGGATCTCATATCTAGGGGGAGCTTTACTCTAATAATTGAGCTAAAGCAACTCTAATGGTGTGAACACAACAATGCTTTATGTAAAAGTGGTAACACCACTTGTGCTTAAACGATGAGTATGATCTATGATCAAATGTTCTCATTTGACTCCTAAGTCAATATACTCATATATAGATGACCTAGTCATCGCCAATTGCTTGATAGATGCTAGAATTGTGTGTGCATGCTTTGTCACATATTTCATTTGCCATTTTATTGTGCGAGCATGTTGGTTGCATAATTTACCCATTCGAGGACATCCACTTGTAGTTCTGATTGTTTGGTTTCTTTTCTTTTGCCAAGTGGATGGACAAGAATGCCTAAGAACCTTCTCTAGCTATCTATGCTTTTCTTGTCTCAAACTCTATTCATGCTATATCACAAAGTTTGATAAAGTCAAATTCGAACCACTCTGTGTGAGGAGCACTCGGAGTCCCCGATTCGTCATAGACTTAAACTTCCAAAACCTCTTTGTGTGTTTTGGTCTGACCGATTCATACTTTTCGGTCATACCGAGATCACTAAGTTGATCTAGGTTTTCAATCTCGTTGCAACCGACTAGAACTTTTCGGTCACACCGAGTTGCAGTAACTGCTTGCAGTAATGCATCTCGGTGCCACCGAGTTGTTCCACTCGGTCACACCGACAGGGTCAGGCTATATATACTCGCGGGTCAAATTTTTGAAAATCTTCCGAAACCCTTTGCCCGCGCACAGCCTGCTCTGCCTCTTTGGGACTCCGGATTGTCCTCCTCATCGCCAGCAACCTCCCACCGCTAGTCTCCGCTGCCGTCAAAGGGATTTTGCTCCGCCGTTGCCACCATAGCAAGTCCATCGCCACATTAGGGTATGGATTTGAACTTTGTGCTATTCTGAACTACGATTCCTAGCACATTGCATTGTGATGAATCTTGCCACGTTTGAAATCTTCCTATCCAGCAAAACTACTCTGTAGATTAGTCTTGGATTGAAAATTTAGGGTTAGGTTTCCACCGAATTCATCTCGGACCGACCGAGTTGTAGAAATCGGTCTCACCGATTTGGCTTAGGCCATTGCACATGTGATTCTTGGTCTGACCGAGAATTGCAAATCGGTGTGACCGAGATCGATGCTTTGTGAAACCCTAGCAGTCTCGATGCCACCGAACTATGCCTCATTCTGACCGAGTTCACTAGTTTAGGTCCGAAAAGCTGCTTCGGTATCACCGAGTTTACAAATCGGTACCTCCGAAATGCTTTCTGTGGAAAACTAAAACTAAGTTTTTGACTCAATTTTTTTGCAAAAACCTATGTGCTTTGTGATGCTCATCTACTCTACCTCATCTACATATATTCACAAGGTCTGCTATCAGAGTTTGCATCATGTCAAATCAGAGTGACAGTCAGAACAAGTCTTAGGAGCAAGTTCATATGAGTGAGGGAACTAGTCCCTCCAGTACCTCAGATGAGGGTAGCAGGAGCACACCCAGCAATTTGCCAAAGGCAGCAACCAGGGCAAGGAAGAAGAAAACCTCAGATTCTGAAGATGAGGACTATGTGGTTGTTGATGATGAGGCCACTTCTAAGAAGAAGGTGCTGAAAAAGGAGTATTGCACAGCTGTAACCACAAAGCCTGGAATGAAGACCAAGGCTCCTGTAAGAAGAGCTCCAATGTCTAAGGTCAGAGCCTCTACTCAAGTAACTTTGGGATCTGAACCCAAAGAACCAGTTGTGGCTGAGAAGAAAAGGAAAGAAAGGGTCAAGAAGACCATGGCCAGAGTAGTTGGAAAGCCCTCAATGATAGAAGAAGAGGAAGAGGATGCTGCACCAGCTCCTAAAGCTCAGAAGCTAATGGGAGATGCAATCAAGTCAGGGGATGCTCCATATAATCCCAAGTCTGGTCCCAAGGCTGCTGCTGCACGCAAGCCTAAACCCAAGAGGAACATCAGAAACATACCTGCGTCTAAGAAGAACAAGGCCCCAGTGCCTGAAATTGCTGAAGAAGATGAAGATTCTCTTGTTTTGCGAAAGTTGAAGCCCAAGATTCCTGACCACAATGATGCTCATCCAGTTGCAGAAGACATGCACATCAGAAAGGATGTTGGACTAAGATTGTGGAGACAATCAGATCCTTATGTTGTGAGGAGAAGGACAGCAGTTGACTACAGATTCCACACAAAGGAGCAACAAGGACTTTTATGAAACTATTCTGCTCGACAAGAAGCCCATTGTATGTGACATGAGATGGATCAACTGGGAATACATAAAGGATAATGAAGAGCACTTCCCAGGAGTTTATGACAGCTTCAAGGCTTGTGGAGTCGATGACTTTGTTTCCCAGAAGCTCACCAAGTGGAATGATAAGCTAATCATGCAGTTTTACTCCACAGCTCACTTCTACCCAGATGGGAAAATTGTCTGGATGTCTAAAGGTACTAGGTACCAATCCACAGTTGAGGAATGGTCTGAGTTGATCAATGCTCCAAAAGAGAATGAAGATGACTTGGATGTGTATGAATAAAAGAAGAAAGACCACAACACTATGGCTCACATGTACAGAGAGATCCCAGATAGAGCTTTGGAAACTCACAAGCTTGGATCTATACACTACTTGTTATCTGGTCTGCCTATAATCAATTGGATCCTTAGGCACACATTCCTGCCAAAATCAAGTGATCAAAAGATGACCAGAGGTCATGCTATTAACTTGATGCACTTGTTTGATATACCTCAAAAGTTCAAAGTCATGAGCCTGATTGTGGAAGCAATCAAAAGGACCGCTACTGATCATAAGAGGAGTTGTGGGTATGCTCCACACATTCAGGAGCTCATCAACTCAAAGATGGGCACATGCACATATCTTTTGGATAAGGAGCATCTACCCTTATACCCTGAATTTGAAGACAACACTGTTGAGATGAATGAGGAGGATCCATCATCTGTGCAAGCACAAGAAAAGAGAGAGAAAGCAAGGGCAGAGAGAGCTGCAAAGATGCCAACTGTTGAAGCGACATCTCAAATTTTCCCGAAGAGCAAGCAAGATCAGCTTGGCTACTTGATTGCCTCCACCTTGAGGATTGAGAAGGGCTTGGCCACCCTGACTCAAAACCAGGAGAGCTTGGAGAGAATCATAGAGCAGAAGTTTTATGCTCTTGATGTCAAAGTTACTGAGATCCAAACTGCAGTTGAGCAACTTCAGCAGGATGTGGAGGAGAAGAAGCGCAAGTCTACCACAGATGCTTTTGCTAGAGTGCCTAGAGGACAGAGATCTGCTGCAGTGCCTGTTCCATACACCAGAGCTACATCATCTGCACCAGCTACAACTTCAGTGCCTCCAGCTCCAGCACCCACTCCACCAGCTCCAGCTACATCAACTGATGCTTTCTTCCTTGGAGTCATCTCTACACCACCTCATGAAGACCAAGCCTGAGAGTCATTTAGCACTATGCATTTTTTGTGAACTTTTTGGTAACTTGTTGCCAAAGGGGGATAAAAATGTATAGATCATAGGATTCGAGAGAGAGTGTTGCTTTTGATCTCCCTTGTTTTGGTGGTTGAACCTTTTTATTCTGTGTGTGCTTGATACTTTATGCCTTTTGTGAGATACTTGGATGATCATGTGTTTGATCATATGCTATGCTACATTAATGCTTGTTGGATGATATTATCTCTTATATCCTCATATGATCACTCACTTTGCTTGGTGAAGAGTGCATGTGTTTAATTATTATCATTTTGAGTGCTCCACCAAGATGTATGTGACATGGAAGAGTGACCCATGATCCTAACTCATTGTGCATTTGCAGTCCAAAGCAAATTTCAAATAGTGCACAAATTTAGGGGGAGCTCTTACTTTTCACATACTTCTCAAAGCGACAACGTCTTTCAATCTTATTATCATTTGTCGAAGCTTTGATCTATATGTTGTCATCAATTACAAAAAGGGGGAGATTGAAAGTGCAACTATCCCTGGGTGGTTTTGGTAATTCCTAACAACATATAGCTCATTGAGCTAATGCTATTTCAAGATAAATATTTCAGGAAAGCTCAATGATTGGCATGGCATGGATGAGAAAAGTGGATCCCTCAAAATGCTAAGGACAAAAGGATTGTCTCAAGCTCAAAGCACAAGACTCCACATTTTCTATTTTAGTGATCCATGATCACATTGAGTCTATAGGAAAAGCCAATACTGTCAAGGAGGGATGAGGTGTTGCTTAATGAGGCTCTGTCTCAAAATGCTTAGTGATATGCTCCAAAGCCCTCAACTACTTTCTCACATCCACATATGACCCAAACCAAAAGTCCAACTCAGCCCCACCGATTCTTTCTATCCGGTGCCACCGAGTTCAGATGTCATAGCCACTGCCACAAACCCTAATCAAATCGGTCTCACCGATAGGGATCTCGGTCTCACCGAGATGGGATTGTAATCTCTCTGTTTCCCTTCGTAACGTTTCAGTCCAACCGAGATGAGCGATCACTCCCACCAAGATTGCAATGCAAACTCTCTGTTTCCCTTTCGTAACGTTTCGGTCCAACCGAGATGAGCGAATCGGTCCCACCGAGTTTTCCTGACCAACTCTCTGGTTAGCTTATTACCAAAATCGGTCCCACCGAGTTTGTGTAATCGGTCTCACCAAGATTATTTTATGCCCTAACCCTAACCACGTCGGTCCCACCGAGTTGACATGTCGGTCCCACCGAAAATCCTAACGGTCACATTATTTGCTAAATCGGTCCGACCGAGTTTCACGATTCGGTCCCATCGAGATTGGTAAGTTGTGTGTAACGATTAAATTTTGTGTGGAGGCTATATATACCCCTCCACCCACTCTTCATTCATGGAGAGAGCCATCAGAACATGCCTACACTTCCAACATACATTTTCTGAGAGAGAACCACCTACACTTGTGTTGAGGTTAAGATATTCCATTCCTACCATATGAATCTTGATCTCTAGCCTTCCCCAAGTTGCTTTCCACTCAAATCTTCTTTCCACAAAATCCAAATCCTGTGAGAGTGATTTGAGTGTTGGGGAGACTATCATTTGAAGCACAAGAGCAAGGAGTTCATCAACAACACATCATTTGTTACTTCTTGGAGAGTGGTGTCTCCTAGATTGGCTAGGTGTCACTTGGGAGCCTCCGACAAGATTATGGAGTTGAACCAAGGAGTTTGTAAGGGCAAGGAGATCGCCTACTTCGTGAAGATATACCCTAGTGAGGCAAGTCCTTCGTGGGCGACGACCATGGTGGGATAGACAAGGTTGCTTCTTCGTGGACCCTTCATGGGGAGCCGTCCGTGGACTCGCGCAGCTGTTACCCTTCGAGGGTTGAAGTCTCCATCAACGTGGATGTACGATAGCACCAACTATCAGAACCACGACAAAAACATCTGTGTCTCCAATTGCATTTGCCTTCTCAAACTCCTCCCCTTTACCTTCATATGCAATTGTTTTACATTCCGCTGCTATACTCTTAGAATTGCATGTGTAGGTTGATTGCTTGACTTGTGCTAAGTTGCTAAAATCTGCCAAGAACTGAAATTGGGAAAAGGCAAGTTCTTTATTTGGTCAAGTAGTGTAATCACCCCCCCCTCTAGACATACTTTCGATCCTACACTACCCCAATAGACCTCAAGCAAATCCAGAAATTAACTGGATGCGTGGCTGCGCTAAGCCCCTTTATCTCCCGATTGGGAGAAAAGGCACTACCTCTTTATCGCCTTCTTTGACGCACCGAACACTTCGAGTGGACGGATGCGGCCACGGCCAGATTGGAAGAAATAAAGGCCCTCTTGGCCAGCAACCCAATCCTGGCTGCACCAAATATCGGCGAACCCATGCTGTTATATATAGCTGCAACACATCAGGTTGTAAGCGCAGTGCTCGTCTTCGAATGAGAGATGGACGGACATAAGTTCCCGCTTAAAAAGCCGGTATACTATGTATCACTGTCCTCACTCCGTGCAAGTCACGGTACGCACATTATCAAAAGATAGCATACGCGGTCTTCATGGCATCCTGGAGACTACCACACTACTTTCAAGAGTGTTCAATCACGGTGGCCTCTGAAGTACTACTCAACGATATAATAAATAACCGCGATGCCACGGGCCGGATTGCTA
Organism: Triticum aestivum; assembly: GCF_018294505.1. NCBI lineage: Eukaryota > Viridiplantae > Streptophyta > Magnoliopsida > Poales > Poaceae > Triticum > Triticum aestivum. The sequence continues at coordinate 105,644,956 of NC_057813.1, forward strand.
AATGGGCTATCGAGATCCTCCCATTTGACATAACATACAAACCATGGCGAGCCATTAAGTCGCAAGTACTGGCTGACTTCGTCGCCGAATGGACAGAAGCCGAACTCCCTAAAGAGTACGGCGCGTACTCCAATTGGATCATGCACTTTGATGGTTCTAAAATGCTGGCTTGTCTGGGGGTAGGCGTTGTCCTGACATTCCCCACCGGAGATACAGTCCAATACGTACTCCAAATATTATACACAGATTCCAACAATGTAGTCGAATATGAGGCTCTGTTGCATGGTCTTCGGATGGCAGTCTCCATGGGCATTCAACGCCTGGGAGTGCGTGGGGATTCGAACCTTTCAATATCTCAAATAAATGGAGACTTTGACGCCAAGGACCCAAAAATGGCGGCTTACCGTAATGCCGTCCTCAAAATGTCAGCTCGGTTCGAGGGGCTAGAATTCCACCATGTGGTCCGAGAAAACAATCAAGCGACAGATATCTTCGCCCGCATCGGTGCTAAGCGCGACCCCATCCCACCTAACATCTTCTTGGAAAGGCTGTTCAAGCCATCCGTGGTGTGAGAAGGGGAGACCGGCAATACCAGTCCAGATCCGAACACAACCCCAGATCCCGAACAATCTGACGTAATCTAGGGCTCCGCCACCGAAATAACACCCTCGGCCCACGTGATTATGGTTGTCATCGCCCCGTGGACAGAACCCTTCTTAGCCTACCTAAATAGGCAAGAACTCCCTAAGGAACAAAATGAGGTGCCTTGCATTGTGCGGCGCTCTAAAGCCTACAAAGTTCACGAGGGAGAGCTTTATAAGAAAAGCGCGACCAGAGTGCTCCAAAGGTGCATCTCCGAAGAGGAGGGACGGCAGCTACTGGCCAAAATTCATGCTAGACTCGGTGGCCATCACGCCGCAGCTCAGGCCCTTGTAAGCAAGGCCTTCCGTACAGGTTTCTACTGGCCGACAGCCCGAGCAGACGCACAGGACCTCGTCCAACATTGCGTCGGTTGCCAGATTTTTGCAAATCAAAGCCATATGCCACCTACCACTCTCCAAACAATCCCCATAACTTCGCCCTTTGCGGTCTGGGGGCTCGATATGGTTAGACCCCTTAAATGAGGAAGCCATAAGAAAAAATACTTGTTGGTGATGGTAGATAAATTCACCAAATGGATAGAGGCCAAACCAGTAAAAATGGCTGAATTCGGACCAGTGATAGACTTCATATCCGGGGTCGTACACCGTTACGGTGTCCCCCACAACATCATCACTGATAAAGGCTCCAATTTCACAGCCGACAAGGTGAAAACTTGGTGCGGCAACATGGGCATTAAGCTCGGTTATGCCTCTGTCTATCATTCCCAAACAAACGGTCAAGTCGAACGAGCAAATGGTCTTATTATGAGCGGCATCAAACCCAGACTAGTGAGATCCTTGAAGGAATAAGATACGCACTGGGTCGAGGAGCTCGACTCCGTATTATGGGGGCTGCGAACCACGCCGAATCGCACCACCGGATACACACCATTTTTTATGGTGTACGGTGCAAAGGCGGTACTACCCTGGGATATCATTCATGACTCACCTCGAGTGCGCATGTACGAAGAGAGAGAAGCCGAGCTGGATCGGCAGGACAATTTAGATGCCCTGGAGGAGGAGCGTGACATCGCGAAGGCCCGTTCCGCATTCTATCAGCAACAGGCTCGAAGGTATCAAAGCAGAGAAGTACGGGCCAAAACTTATAATGTTGGCGAACTCGTTCTACGCCTACCGGAGAAGAAAAAGGACAAGCTCAAGCCAAAGTGGGAGGGTCCTTCATCATTGATAAAGTTCTCACCAGAGGAGCGTACCGTCTATGTGATGCATCAGATAATTGACTCGAGCCGAACCCATGGAACGCGGCCAGACTCCGAAGATTCTATGCCTAGTGCCGAACTCTGCGTTTGTCTCCTTACCTCCGCCTTTCTTTTTTAAGTTATATCCTCCTTCTTTTTCCTTTCTTTCTTCCCTTTTTATAGCCTTAAAAGCTCCAAGTGTGCTTCCACTACACACTCCTGCCGCGCTATGCACGCTCAACATACCTGGGGGCTTCTTATACAGAAGCTTAATATTATTACCTTCCGGGCTTTATGCCCACCACATATGCATCACTTTTCCATATGTACCTTTTTTCACCATTATATGCATCGATATGACTTAAGTTTTGGGCAAGCTGGGTTGCCTGGCTCTGTGTTTATGCCCTACGTTCCTGTTAGTTCAGCTAGGGCATAAGGGGAGCACCTCTGCGATTGTTACTGCTGGGTCAGCTGGATGTGTACCTCAGACTGGGTGAAGCTGAAAGCTAGCGTTCTTAAGGGAATATTCGGTCGGTGAACAAAATATGTTTCTTACCTACTTACAATTTAAACCCCCAGATGTTTTATATCCCGCGTCACTGTGTGAAGCTCGGACATGCACATTAATGCATGCGTACCCAGGGAAAGGAACCCTTAACGGAACTATTCTCCCTGGAAGATGTTTCTTACTATCCATGTAATATAACATAGCTAGTTGGGTACTTGTTTGTTTAAGCACTTATGACCCCTACGCCTGGTTTCCACGCGTACCCCAGTTTACATAACTGGGCGGGTATTCGGATACACTCCGGACTATCAGGTCCGGAGGCTGAAGCGAAAAGGTCCGCCATGACAAATGATTTACAATCCGGCTAGGGACAAAATATGTCATCTAAAGTACACAGTCACATCGACTGACTAAATTCTTCTTCTATACTATCCAATAGGCTGTCTAGCCTACAATCCTGTTGGGAATACTTTGCGGCTAATGCTACCTGGTCATATACCAGACTAACGGGGATCTCTTTCCCATATGACCCTACGGGCCCGACCTCGGCCATGTGGTTCGGGTCAGCCTTAGTGTATCGCATCTTCACCATGGCCCAGGCTTCCCTTGCACCTTGTCGGCAGGCCAATATCTTCCATAATCGGAAGCGCCGCCGCGCTCCCTTGAGCATCTCTACAAGCTCCCCCATGCCTCCTGGCAGGGATGCGGATGGCCACAAGGCCTAGACGATATCCTGCATCACCTGCCGAACTTGTCCGTGCAGCTGTGAGAGCTCTTGCAGAAGATCGCCTGCAACTCTGGGCATCTCCTCTTCGGGACAACGTGTTAGCATACCTACAGACATAACTCTGTTAGCCTGTTTCTTCGCCGAACTGTATAAAGGTTCGTTCGAGCACTTACTAAAAATGCCTCCTTGAAGCCTCTTATTCTCCTTCACGGAGTCAGCAAGCTGGGCCCGAACATCTTTTAATTGAATGTCCAACCAGGTATTGGCGTCCTTGAGACCATTTTTCTCTTGAATAACACGTGTAAGCACGCGCTCGCCAGCCTCTAGCTGTCGTTGAGCATGTTGCTCATCCCCCAATAAGATCTCCGGATTGCTTCTGGGATTGTCTGCAGAATCTATTGCCAGATTTGCATGCATGTCGAATACTAACTGGTACATGTCATTACATTCTTTTTATCATGACAAGTATTACCAGATGAGGCCTTCTTGGACTCCTCCATTCCGTAAACTGCGACCCTTAGTTGGGCTTTGCACTCCTCCAGCTCTTGAGACAACTGGGTATTCTTCTCCGTAAGAACCTATGCATACAATGATCCTTAAATCAGTTGTGCCAACTGTTTCAAGTCTCAGGGGCTACTGATATACATAATAATCATATTTTCTTACCCGTATATCGTTTACATACTGGTCCATGGCTCTGGCAAGTCCATCTTGAGCGGCTCGGATGTATGCGTCTCCTGAGTTGAAGGCGTTAAACGCCTCTTCAGAGAAACTAGGATCGCGGAGTATGGCCCGGCGACGCCTGTGATTCATGGCGCTCTCCACTTTGGAATTCGTAGTGGACAGTCGATCCGCATCCTCTTTAGGAGGACCATCCGGCCTTGTCCCCACATTAGCCTGTGCCCCTAAGTCCGGCTCTGGAGTTCGGCTGGTGGAGGTGTGGCTGACAGGCTCTCCAGACACATTCCGGCGAGCGTTTTTTCTGCCAGGAACCACGAACATTCTTATATTTTAAAGACGATAATCACGGAGCAGTTTTTTTCTACCTCTGTGACGGTGTCTCGGTCTTGACCGCCTTCCTTTTGAGCCTACCCGGCTTCGGTGCCCCTTGTTGATGAGTCACCACGGGTTCGGCACGGCGCCCCGATGGCCTTCCCTGTAAGACGCAATATGTGTGCGGTGGGTAAGGTGCAAAGAAGGGATCCTTCTTGGAAGTTGGGACTCCGGTTTTACTTACATGCGATGCAGGGAGTAGGCCAGGGTAATCGGCTATGATGGCCACCAAGGCACCATCACAGCTTAGTTGATAGAACATCCTATCAACAAGCTCCACAAATACGTCCGGATCTTCTTCGAGTCCGGGGTCGAGGGCCCGGTCGGGGTCCTCTGGCTGTGGATCTCCCTCATAGCTTCTCGCAGTTCCTGCTATGAATTAGCAAGGTAAATATTTATGATGAAGAATGCGGGAAGGACTGGAATAAAAGATAGAAGCTCACCCCGCTTGGGGGGTTGTACATGGAGAATCCACCCCGTGGCTTAATATGGATGAACTCCTCTTCTTCTCTTTTGTACAAATCGGACAGTATCTACGCCAGAGCGGCGGCGGAGTCCGGACCTTTACGACCGCAGCGGGTGGCATCATCTTCTCCATTTAAATGCCACATGGGTTTCCCCCGATACTGAAGTGGTTGTACCCCCCGCATTATACATATTGACATAACCTCGATTACTGTCAGTCCTGATTTGGCCAGTGTTTTTATCCTGCCCATCAGGTAAAGGACCTCTCTGTTATCTTCCTCCTGGGGGCTCCGGGGGCGCCAGCTGTGGCATTTCTTCAATGGGGCATTTGCAAACTCGGGAAGGCCCATCCGAATAGGGTTCGGAAGGGGGTCGTCCTCCATGTAAAACCACTCCGAAGGCCAGTCTTCGGATGTCTTCTTCGGAGTACCGGAAAGGTATCCGGTCCCGGCGATGCGCCATATTTCGGCTCCGCCCACTTGATATATTGACCCCTCCTGAGTGTGGGGTACGAGGCAGAATAGCCTCTTCCATAGCTCGAAATGAGCTTCGCAGCCCAGAAACAACTCACAAAAGGTGACATAGCCGGGATGTGTAATATGGAGGCAGGAGTGAAGTTATGTAGCTGGAGGCCATAGAACTCCAGGAGCCCGTGGAGGAACGGATGGATTGGAAATCCGAATCCCCCTAGCAAGTACGGGACAAGGCATATCTGCTCCCCCTGGATGGGTTGGGAAAACTCTCCGCTTGCTCCCCGCAGTTGTATGTGGCTAGTCTGGCTCGGACGGGAACCATGTATGCAGGCGGGAGAAACCCCCGGGTCTGCAACTCTACCAATCGGCTGTTGGGGATGGAACAGTTCTCCCAAATGCCTGGCTTAGTGCTACGGGAGCAAGAGGAGGAGCTGCAACGGCCGACCATGATGGGATGGTTTTTTTTTGGGCGTGCTCTGATGGATACTCGCTGGGGGAGGATGGTGTGATTTGGATCTGAGGATCCCCGTCTCTTTAAATAGACGATTTACTTACATGGTCAGAGTGGCAAATGTAAAAATGCCCCGACTTCTCGCATTCACTCGACACGTGGAGGTAGCCATTATTAAAGCACAGAAGCCGAGGAGTGCAACATTAAGGGGAAGCCGGACACCACTCGTTACAACAGGTACTCAGGATTTGGAGAAGAACCCGCCTTGCAATGTCGGAGACAATCTGCACGTCGGACTCATCGTCATTGAAGCCTGGTTCAAGGGCTACTGAGGGAGTCCTGGATTAGGGGGTCCTCGGACAGCCGGACTATATCGGCTGGACTGTTGGACTATGAAGATACAAGATTGAAGACTTCGTCCTGTGTCCGGGTGGGACTCTCCTTTGCGTGGAAGGCAAGCTTGGCAATCCGGATATGTAGATCTCCTTCTCCGTAACCGACTCTGTGTAACCCTAGCCCCCTCCGGTGTCTATATAAACCGAAGGGTTTAGTCCGTAGGACAACAACAATCATAATCATAGGCTAGCTTCTAGGGTTTAGCCTCTATGATCTCGTGGTAGATCAACTCTTGTAATACTCATATTCATCAAGATCAATCAAGCAGGAAGTAGGGTGTTACCTCCATAGACAGGGCCCGAACCTGGGTAAACATTGTGTCCCCCGCCTCCTGTTACCATTAGCCTTAGACGCACAGTTCGGGACCCCCTACCCGAGATCCGCCTGTTTTGACATCGACAACGGGCGCTCTAGTAAGCACGCCACTGCAACAAGAGTAAGTAGTGGCGGGCAAGAACACACTGCTTGCCATTGCCTATTTTCTAGTACTGGTGAGCAAACTCCACCGCTCACCACTAATGAGGCTCTACTAGTGGCGGGCGCCCGCCAATCACTTATGTGGTTATAGCAGTAGCAGGAGGTCTGTGACGGGCGCCCCTGGGAGCCTTGCCTGCCACTGCTGGGCTTTTCCTACCCGCCATTGCTAGGCATTCTGCAGTAGTGAACATGCAAAAGGAAAGGCACCCAGAGGGCGTGAGGGCATTTTACCACTTGATTTTAGACGAGTTAGCTTGTAGAATGTATGTGGATGGCGGCTGCCGGATATGCGTTTGATCAAACTTATCCTTGATGTCCCTTTTTTCTCTCCTACAGGTCAAGCTATTATGGATTTTATAGCTCACTATCATTTAGGCATCTCCAACAGCGACCCATAAATTTCCTCCCACACCCATCCACGGATAGGTGGGAATCAGCCGACGGACACGGATGTGAGACGCCACCATCCAATGTTGCATGTATACATTCGGCTAACAATTTGAACTCGAATGACATTTGTTCAAATACGGCTGGATTTCATTACATGTACATCAACTAAGTGGTGCTAGTTTGGCTCTAGAAGTATAATTAATACCTGATCTAAATGGTCGCCGGCGAACGTTCCCCATGTCCGGTCATGAGGCCCGAGAACTAAAACTTTGCCTTCTCCAGCTCCGCCTCGGTGCTCTCCAGCTCTGCCTCTGTAACCTTCTCCTTTGGAGCCCCGGAAAGAGAAGATGTCCACTTCCATGTCGCCGCCAAGCGGCTCATCGGTCAACAATGTTCAGTCCACCAAGCTTGGCTTCAATGGGAGGGGAGGAGCGGTGGCCTTCTTGGGACCCAAGCGGCGGCGACCTATCGTCCACTACTCTTCCTTGCTGTAGGCGGCGCCCGTGGACGTGCCGACTTCGTGGTCGTGGCGGCAGAGGAGTAGGGTGGCACAGAGGACGAGGAGGGTGGTGCTTGCTCGTCATCGGTTGCATCCTCCGTTGGGACGTCGTCCTCCTCACTCCTCCGGCTTCCTGCCGGCCATCCAGCCGGCAACAATGGCGGCCTTCTCCTTCTTCTGGTCCGGCGTCAGCCCGTCCTAGATAGCTTTGGTGGGGAGGAATCCATGGTGGGAGTGGTGTGGGGAGGATCAGAGGCAGATGCCTGCGACTACGGCCAGGGCAGCAGTTTATATAGCAATAGCGGGTGGTACTGGGACAAACGGGTGGCGCGGAGGAGATGCCTCGACAACCGCGTGACATCAATGTGGGCGTCAGATAGACGGATGGGTGACCATCGTGTCGTTTGAACGCGCAGCAGTCGCGTGCACCAGGAAGCGCCACCACTACAAAAAAATACACTTCCGTGATGATACGTGTTTGTCACAGTAGGTCATGTTTTCTGTCATGCATGTACATCCATGACGATTTTATGACAGAATCAAGATAGTCATACCTGTGTTGTCGTAAAAGTGTTCCATGACATTACCAAAATTATCATCACGGAAGTGTCCACTTCCATGACGATAAATGGTGCGTCATGAAAGTGCTTTCGTCAAGGGTGACCGACACGTGGCATCCACTATAACGGGTCACCGTTAAGCTATCGGGTCTGGTTGGATACGATAACCTGTGAACAACCCTGACCCATGAGGATTTTCCACGTGTAAAATTCTCATTGGCCGAAGGAAACACGTGTTGGCTCACCATTGGGACAGATGTCATCCACTCATTGGACAGGAGGCGCCTATGATAGGTCGACACGTGGCACGGACCAACAGTGGCCCATTCTGGTGAAAAAGGTCGGCCCAGTAAAAATTAGCAGGCCGGCCCATATAAGGCCTACTTGTGTCCGGGAAATTTAAGCCCACGACCCATACGAGATGTGCTAATTCGGCCCATCAATGACCCATTAAAGATTTGACACCATTGCAGCCCATCGTCAGTTCGAGCCCGTTAACAGCCCGCTATATATTTGGGCTCAATATTGGCCCGATGTGATTTCGGCCTGTTAACGGCCCATTCAAGGGATGGGCCAATTTTCAGGTTGTACATCTTTCGGCCTTTTAGCGACCCATTTAAGTGTTGGGCTAATTTCTGGCCTGGTGTGTCTTTCAGCATGTTGACGGCCCATAAATGAGTTGGGCCATTTGTAGTCGGACATGAGTTTTGGCCTTTTAGCGACCCATTTAAGTGTTGGGCCAATTCCTGGCCCGGTGTGTCTTTCACCCTGTCCACGGCCCATAAATGAGTTGGGCCATTTGTAGTTGGACCTGAGTTTTGGCCTTTTAACAGCCCATGCTCTTCATGGTCCAATACCAGCCCGGTTTCTCTTTCGGCCTACTAAAGGCCCACAACACAGTTGGGCCATTTATAGTACGACCTGACTTTCAGCCTCTTAGCGGCCCATGCTCTTCATGGTCCAGTACGAGCCCGCTGTCTCCTTTGGCCTGCTAAAGGCCCACGGTATAGTTGGGCCATATGTAGCCCGACCTTAGTAACGGCCTGTTAACGGCCCATGAAATCAAATGGACCCACCTGTTGCCTGCTTCAATGTCGGCCTGTTAACGACACGGGACGTAAGAGGACTGGCCATTAACTTTTGGCCTGGTAACAGCCCATTAATTTACTGGGCCCACTAAAGTTTGTACACGTCTTTAGGCCAAATTAGATAATTTGAGCCCATTACGACGAGCAATTATGCACAGGACCAAAACCGATCAAGCAAAGGTACGACATACAAGGAAAAACGTTGCACATCCATCATATATTACAGGAAATTACATCCACTGGGCAATTGATTCTAGTGCAAATAAATGAACAGAACCTAACGATCTACAACGTCACAATCTGCAACCTCGGCGCAGATGACGCCCATAAGCATGTGGGCAAGTTCTTGCTGCTTTGCTACACTGTCTCTAAAAACATTGATCAGTTGTTGTTGTGCACGAATGTGCACCTCTGATTCCTCCACCATTTCCATCATTGCTTCAGCCATTAATTGGTTCACAAACATACATTTTTTCCATTGCATTCGATACAGAGGAAACTGGACAGATTTAGATGACGATTCTGGCAGGCTTGTATTATTGATAGTGGAGAGTGTCTCGACCACTCCATCATAACATAAATTAGGATGGGAACCGAATAGATTAATCATGAGTTATTTCCATATTACCTGGCCTAAATTTATTGGAAAGAAACAATGGGGTTGCCTTGCTGTTTTCAGAGTTTGTCTTCTTATCTTCAGCAGCCTGCACCAAACTAACACACTAGCATTGCTATCATTGGCCAAGTCAGATAATAGGAAAGCAACATTGGCACAACGAACATTTGGGTAACTAGCCTACACCAGATTAAAACAATATGGCACAACTATCATCAACCAGGTAAGGTAATACGAAAGCAATATTGACACAATGAATGAATGGGCAACCAGAGCAACACTACAATTCAGTAATGTGCATGATATGAGATAGTACACTCATGCAAACCAGTATGCAAAACTACCAGGCAGTTTTCCTTACAAAAATAAACATTGGTGCATTTAACATTTTGCTACAACTAATTTTAGATTAGATAAAGGTTGGATTCACGCCGATTAACAAAATACATGCTAATGTAAAAATATAGTTATATACAACAGGTACTTACATCAGCATTGGAGCACAGAGAATTCCCGCAAGATATTTTCCTCGAATACGATCCCAATGGAGGAAGTCTTCTATCGTTTATCCTTATTTTATAAAAGAGAGACGGGTAAGAAACATGTAGAAAATATGATCAGAATGCTATAAAATTCCATTATGCAAGGATACGCACACGCTTCTTAGAATGGAGTTGACATTCGTTTGCTGGACTGGAGCGAACTAGTTCTTTGGCCACTGGAATCTGCTTATTAACAGTGGGAATTAGGTTTCTCTGTGCTGGAGCAGTATCTATGAAAACTGGAGTTGGTGTATTATCGCCTGGCGTTTGGAACTTTTGCAAAGACCTAGTTTGTAACTCTTCAGATTCTAACATAGCCATCTTCCCCTTGCATGCCTTATATAGAAGAATGGTGCTTCAATTATAAGACATGCTACAACAGAGATGGAATAGGTATTGAAGAATAGAAAGGCATGACATATTGACATGTATTCCCTCCATCCGGAAATAAATGGATGGGTCTAGGCGTATTTCAGTTCTAGATACATCTAGTTTTATCCATTTCTGCGACAAGTAATCCGGACGGTGGGAGTATGATGTAAGAGCTAGTGATACGACAGGACAATAGTGTAAAAAACACTACTTGAATGTAAAATTGTATGCTAGCGGAATACATACAGAAAAACACTAAGGCAACATATGCGTGTATGATTGGGAAACGAAGATGGCATTGCAAGAGACCACTAGAACAACACTTCAATGTAAAAAAAAGAACATGACATGGTAGACAGATGAAGTACATACTGATGAATAACAATGCGTAAGATATTCAAAATCATGATGTCCAAACTAAGCAGATGGCATTGCGATAGATTAGAATGACAGTACTTGAATTTGAAAACATGTTATCATGAATGGAATAGGTACTGAAAAACAGGAAGGCGTGCCATATTTACATGCATGATCGATAGGCTAAGCACAAGGCATTGCAATAGAGTAGATGCACTCCAGGACATTATATGCATGTTGTACCCATACCAAGGGCGAAGTAAGAGCAAGGACCTTGTGGGGTGAATAGGATTCATCATCTTTTTGCAAGTCTTGTGAAGAACTGCCTTTACATGTTCCATCATATTGGCTATCGTTGACGTCAAGTTTGTTGGCCGTTACATTGCTCCGTGAGGTTCTTGTGCATAAATCAGTGTGTGCAATTATATCTGACATGCATGGAAGACAACTAGTAGTTAGATTTATGTAAGGAGTGCATGTAGGAGATGACATAAATAGTAGGACTGGGGTAACTAGCAGCAACAGGTCTCAAAAACTAAAGGGAGAACACAGATGAAAGCTACAGAATATGTATCGTTTGTACTCGAGATTAACTAGATGGCACTCAAAAGTATTAAAGAACAACATAGGTAATACTAGAAGTGGTATAATACTATAATCACCAGCCTATGGGATAGCATTGGCTGATGAATGATAACTATGGAACATCGTTACCTAAAGAACAAGTCTCTTAGCTAAACTATGGAACAGCGTTAACTCTTGAACAAGACCCGTAAGAGATCAGCATGAATATATAGTGAAATGTGATAATCTATTTTCCATGCTTAGATGAATAACAAAGCCATAAATGTTGCACATAAGTAAGATGAGGGTGCAACCTATCAGGCCGCAATCCATAGGAGTGAGCATCATGTGCTGACTTGTCGATGGCCTTGCAGTTGTTGTGGCTGTCCATGTCGGGCACGCGCATTCGATGCAGGGAATTGTTGAGTGGGGACTATAGCTCCCTTATGGTGTATGCTTCCCTTGTTGGAGCAGCTGTGGTGAATCGGAAGATGGTGTGGCTGAAGATGCAGAAAACGCATAATGTTAAGAATGACATGTCTCTTTGATCTGAAGAAATACCCTAAGAGATCAACAGCAAGGTACGAGAGTTGTCACACGTCTGTTCACTGAAGACTAAATTGGGGTCACATGATTTTATTTTGTTTTGGTACTATCCGATCTACGCCGGATGGCTTGATGGATGTCTTATGCCTCCCTGCTGACATTGTTCGGAATCTTCCCTGAAGAGCCAGCGAACAACGGCAGAGCAGCCTGCCTGCGCTGTCCGTGGCCCCAACCAAAACTCCACTCCCCTCCCCACTGCACCGCCATGGTTGCGTCGCCCCCGGGCCAATCCACAAAGACTCGCCGTCATCCAGATCTGGCGGCGGCAGTACCTTCAACCCACACAACTCTAAGATATCCATCTAAGTTCTGCTTCCATGGCGTACTTGTGCCCCCGCACCCTTACGTTAGACACAAGCAAACCGGCAGGCTAGGAGCGCTGCCGCCTCGAGGGGTGCTGCTTCCCATTGGGAATCGATTGGCCCAGAATAAAAATTCAGACAACTGACGCCTAAATATAGTGATTTGTGATGAGGGTGCGACCTATCTGGCGGCATGGTGAAGTAGGCCGGCGCTGTTGCGGTGGCGACCGGTGGCAGGGAAGCAGAGATGTCGCGGCGGTTAACGGCTATGGGGAAGCAGCACCGGGGCTCTGGACGGATCCGAAGTTGGAGCCGCTCCGGCGCCGTGAACAACGGTGGGGGTGAATCGGCTCCAGTGTGGTTCACACGGCAGTCATCAATGTAGCTCCAGCAACACGGAGTAAGAGGCACATGACCCAGTGCACGACAGCAAATGGGCAGCGTCTCCGGCATTAGGGAGGAGGGCGGCTGTGAATTTGGTGCGGTGGGGGCGCCATGAGGAGGGGATGAGGTTTCGTGGCTCGGGAGAAGGGAACTTCCGAGGAGAAGGTGATTTGGCGCCCATGAGGTATGAATGGGGAGGGAATTGGGAGGGTAGTGGAACCATGTCTTACGGTTGCATTTGTCTGAAATGTGGGGGAGTTACAGTTCTACCCCCGCCTTTAGGCTTCTCGGCTTGGGTCTGTGTACTGAGTGTCGGGGATACTAGAGTAACTTTGCTTCTCCCCAAATAGTGGGCGCGAGCGATTTCGGGCGTGGAGGGCGTGTTTTGAAATATAGTGGGCACGAGCGATTTTGGGCGAGGAGAGCGTGTTTTTAAATAGTGGGCGCGAGCTATTTCGTGCGAGGAGAGGGTGTTTTGCCGACCATGGTTTATGAATTATCCGACACATGTTATATCGGCCGAGGAGAAGGCGTGCTTGAATGAAGTTATGAACCTACCCTCGATGTACAACGGGCCAATTGATGCGTGTCCCACATAGGCCGATAATTTCGCATCTCCCATTTATTTGCCTGGGAGAATTCCACTGAGCAGAGGGTGTTTAATGGTTTGTTCAAATTTTGGGAGAACGATCATCCACGTCTACCTTACCAAGTCGATTCAAATCAAATTTTGAAATATTAGCTTGCCACTTCTTTTTTAGATGGAGAGATGATGCTCAGGAGTAATGTGTTTTTACATTCTCGCTGCTAGCAATTTACTATATGACAAATAGTTGACCCACTCAAAAACGGGAATCAAACCCAAAATGAAATATCTACATTCAATGAAATAGCTCGTTCACCAAGTCAAAATAGTGAACTAAATCCAAAATTGAACACCTCCATCGAGTAGCATGTTGTACAGTATTATAGTACTCCATGAACATGTTGAAAGTCAAATTTTTGAACTTGTTTGATATACGCATATCTCCGTTCATGTGTGGATTGCAGACAACATGTTCTCCAATTTAAATATTTGAATGCAAGTTTATATTGAAACATGGTTTATATTAGTCTTTGATGCATATAACGCGACCTCCCCCTCTCCCGGACTCCTGCTCTCTCTCTCTCTCTCTCTCTCTCTCTCTCTCCAACAATCTTCAATTCT
>NC_057813.1:105659243-105706728 GCF_018294505.1 Triticum aestivum
GTCGACAATCTTCAATTCTGTCGCACGTATCCAACACACAAACCTTGTAGGTCTCTCTCTCTCTCTGTGTGTGTGTGTGGGGGGGGGGATCTTTCTAGTTCGCATGCATATATACTCCATCTATATGTCTCTCTCGCACACTATGTATGATTCTCTAGTCCAAGTTAAATATCTTGGGTGCACTCATCGTATGCACACAAATTCCTTGGCTCATTGCCCGTAACTCTCCCACGCACCACTCTGTCGTCTCGGAGCTCTTCCCTCTCTATCTCTCAAACTCTTCATCTACCTGGGTCACACATACACATGCATATCTCACTCGCACTCGGTAGACCCATCTAAAACTCTATCTCTCTCCCTCGTTCTCTCTCCATATCTGTGGGATTTCGGGTTCCGGGAGACCCTTAAGGTTCAAACTCTGGGGTGCGCGCGGAGATGGCTCCCTCTACCAACTCACGTCTCGTCGCCTTGCAAAGGATCTAAACTACATGAAGAACAACACAAGGGACACGAGGTTTATACTAGTTCGAGCCACCATTGGTGTAATACCCTACTCTAGTTTGTGGTGTGGTGGATTGCCTCAGGGGCTGATGATGAACAATACAAAGGAAGAACTGCCTCGCGAGGGGAGGAGTTCTTGTGGAGGTGATGCCTCTTGGGAAGGATTGAATCCGGATCGAATCCCTTTCTACTGTGGTGGCTAGCCCTATTTATAGAGCGAGGCCCTGGTGCTCTTCCCAAATATTGAGCTGGAAGGGCGCCAACAATTGGCCATTTTGAAGGGGAACATCTAGTACACTTATCCTGACTAAAGTTGGTCCTCGCCTGCCAAAGGCTCTGATGATGACGCCGGCTTGGGATCCACGATGACCTCCATCCTGCCGTTCTGCTGGTCTTGGTCTTGTTGCACCGAAATGGTTGCCTTTGCTTGATACCCTTGCCTGCGCTTGCCCCCTTTGCACCAAAGAGGAAAAAAGGACTCTGCGCAGGCCGGTGCCCGCCTGGCGCGCGCCTGGCTTCGGTCGTCATGGCGTGCGTCATGGGCACCTCGTGAGGTGCCCCGCCTTGATCTCTCTGCCTCCTCGCGAGCCAGCCTGACGAGGCTGTGCCTGAGGAAGCTTCCTGTCGTCCGCCCCGCGAGGCTTGGCCCCTCGCGAGGGTCTTCAGCATGTGTCGATGAAGATGGGCCATACTGGGCTACTCCTTGAGCCACGCCGCAGGCCACAGGCAGGCAAGTCTGGGTACCCCCATTCCCAGAACGCCGATAGTAGCCCCCGGGCCCAAGGCGTTCCCGGACTTGGCTTAGCAAAGAAGCGAAGGGGCAAGTGCGAAGCGCCACGGGCCCCGACAGCCTGCGGCCTTGGGCGCCGTGTGGCGGTTGATTGGACGTGAGCGTCCCCGCTTCTCCATGACGCATCGGCAACTGCATGACTTGACAAGTCCCTGCATGCAAAAACGGGTCATGATTACCAGTGATCGTCGAGGCTGACGGTTGGCCTCCTCCGGCTATATGTACGGAACGGCGCGAGCCCTTCCAGTCCGTCCCTTTGTGCTACTCTCTTCCTTCTTCTTCCTCGCCCTTGCTCCACCTTATGCCAATGGCACCAATCCGCCGGTTTTCTACAGAAGAGAAGGGGAAGCCCCCCCGAGAGGGCTCCATTCCGCTTCCGCTGAAGAAGCGGCTTATCCTCTACCGTGGAGGAGGGGGTGCCTGGCAGGAGGTGTCGAGGCCATGGTTCGAGCGGCCGCCGCCTGGATTCCCATTGCCCTTGTACACCCGGATTGAGGGCCCTGAAGACGCGGGCGCCGAGCGACATCGCTAGAGACGCCGTCGTCACCGGCGGATTACGGCGGTGCACGTTGTTCCTCTTGGAGTGCATACCGGGGGCTCCTCTCGTGAGCTGGTGCTTCACACCGCCATGCCTCCTCGATCTTGGCTTCGCCTTCCTCCATCCTTCGCCTTCGAGATACGCCAAGGGGGCCTCTTGAACTCTGGCTGCAGTACACCGACTGTAGTACCCCTGCGACCGAAGTGGAGGTCGAGGTCGTTGCTCTGGGCAAGGTCTTCATGACCCGAGGCTGGGGCGAGATCGTCCGGGTCTGCCGATCGGAAGGGTCCCTCGTGATCCACCTGGATTACGATGGCGCCTCCCTGATGCTCTTCAAGGTCTTCGACGAAGAAGCACGCCGGCTGGAGTGCTGCCCCAGAGGCAGCGGTCGGAGCTTTGGAGCGGCGAGGACCAGGCCTGCCGCCCGCCCTTCCAGCAGCTCCTCTAGTGGCAGCAGGCGCGTCGGGGGGTCCAGCGACTCTTCTAGACTCTTCCTGTCTCCGGTGACGAGCGACGACAGCTACAAGCCTCCGAGCTCATGCCGTGCCCGAAGCTAGGCAGCTGCGTCAGGCCGTCGGCACCATTGATCTGGATGGAGCTGGCGCCGGCATCTGATGGCCCACTGTTGATGATGGCATCTGCCGTCGCGGTGCCTGTAGTTAGGACTCCTTAGGATTCGCGTCTTTTTTCCCTGCAAGAAACCGAAGTACCACCCCACGGAGGTGTGTAAGGCGCTAGCGATGACTTTTTGTGCATACGTATCCTTATTATGAATTGGTGTGAGATGCTCGTTCCGTCTTAGCTTAGTTCCTCCTTTCGAACCTCGAGAGGACTTGATGCTCTGTGCCGACAGGTCCCGGTCCCAAGGCAAGCTTCAGCCATCGCTGGTCTGCCAGGTCACGATGCCGTGGTCAAGGCCAGGAGGTGAGTGGCCCGAGGTCCAGTAAGAGCCCCTGAGTCGCGATGCTCAGGAGGTCCCCTTTAGCGCTCAAGCAGCCATCGTTTGGTGAGAAAGGAGCGCAACGTTGCCAACACGGAGCTGCATGTGGTGCAAGGTCGGTGTTGCGATAGCTAGTAGCTCCGGAGGATGACTTATCTCGAAGGCCTGAAGCCACTCCTTAGCGTGGCGCCAGGTCCGTGCGTCGGCAGCTGAGGAGTTGGCGGGCGAGGTCCTCGCGAGCCTCTTCCCCCTTTCCCTTACTCCCCTTCATGCTCTACGTCCTCGAGTCCCATACCTCGAGAGAGCTCAGCCGTCGCTGGTATGGCAGGTCGCGATGCCGTGGATAAGGCTAGGAGGTGAGGGCTGGAGAGCCAGTAAGAGCCCGTGAGTCGCGATGCTTAGGTGCCCCCCTTTAACGTGCAAGTGGTTCGTGCGGTCGAGAGGGAAGGAGACGCCGCGAAAGCCTCTCCCGAAGTTGCTCCTTAAAGGTATCCTGCGAGCTCATCACAAGGAAAACAAGGGTTGCTGTTACAATTGCCAGCCAGCTACTGGTTGCTCTGGAGGGGTGACGAGGGCACTGAGGGCCTGGTGAGGTGGCGCCTTGCGGGGTTGCCACGGCCAGAGCTCAGTCACTCAGGTTTGTCGACGTTGTAGGGGCGGACCCATGCGCAAGCGTCGTGCCGTTAAGGAGCAGCTCCATAAGTTGGTGTCAATCGAGCGGGCGATTAACTCAAGCATGTTAAGCATGAAGGAGCAAACTCGTTTAGATAGATGAAGAAAAAGGCAAACACCGCTGGGTCAGGCCCGAGCGGCTTGGGGATAATGCAACCCGAGGGGCGCCCCCAACAAGGTAATCTAAAGACATGAAAAAAAGGGATACATGCCGCAGGGACGGACCCACGCGGCCTGGGAATGATGCAGCCCTGGGGGCGCTCCCAGCTGAAAATGAAACTCGAAGGATGTCAACTGATGATGTTGAAGATGAAGGGATGCTGAAGTAGCCGACGACTCACGCTGCGGAAACCGATCCTCACGAGCCCCCAAGCCCAGGAGCGTCGGGGGGCTCCGGAGGTGCTGGCGGCTCTTCAAGGGCCATCTCCATCTCTGCCAGGACCGCGAAATGCCTGAGCTCCTGAGTCTCCAGAATGCTCCTCATGAGGTGCTGACGTGCAGCAGCGGCGGCCGGCAGGCCGAAAGGCATGCGAACATAGCTGTGGGTTGGACCTTTGCAGCGTCCCACGCATGAGGGCCAAAAGCGCTCTTGAGAGGCGGCTCGGTTGAGCCCTGGTACGTCGATGCAGACACACAGCCCACCATCCTCGCCTGGATGGGGAGCTACGGCGGGTAAGCGGCGGCTGCCACTCATGACTCTTGACTCCTACAGCTCCTGAATGGTCTTGCTGATGAACTCCCGAGGGTTTGGCCCTCCTTGCCTTGTTCCTTCCTGAGGGAAATGTGCTTTGAAGCATGCCTCCAAGTGGTGCCCAAACGCCTCCCTCGTGATCTTGGCAAAGTCTATGGCCCTCCAGGAGAGAGCCCCCAAGCCTTGCCCGAGGAGGGCGCCCGGTGCGCCCTCCTATGCGACAGAAGGAGGCACCCCTTGAACGGGCACGGATCCCGAGGGGCCGCCTCCCGAGGGTTCAGACCAGGCGATGTCTTCTTCTTCTTCTTAGGGCCTGCCTCCGGAAGTCTTCCGCTGCTATGATCTGGGTCTTCGATTGACGCGGCTTGGAAATCTCGCTCAAGGGAACACACTGCATCCCTCTCCTCACAAGGCACTGTGATGACTCCACCGCTTCCTGGCATCTTGAGGACATTGTAGCCGTGATGGGTCACTGCCATGAACTTGGCCAGGACTGGGTATCCCAGGATGGCATTGTATGGCAGGCGAATGTGGGCGACGTCGAAGTCGATGAGCTCGGTGCGGTAGTTGTCGCGCTGCCCAAAGGTTACAGGAAGGTGGACTTGCCCTATCAGAACTGTGGAACCATCAGTGACTCCTGAGAAAGGCTTGGTTGGCTGAAGCTGATTGTATGGCACTTGGAGATTGTTGAACGTCTCGACGGACAGGATGTTGAGTCTTGCTCCACCATCAATGAGGGTCCTGGTGACTTGCACATTGCTGATGATTGGGGAGCAAAGCATGGGGAGGACTCCGGCCGTGGCTGCGCACTTGAGCTGATCCGCAGAGCTAAATGTGATAGCGCACGCTGACCACCTGAGAGGGCGCGTGGCCTCAAGCTTGGGGAGGACTGTATTCACCTCGCGAGCAAAATGCTTGAAGATGCGCTGAGAGGCTGGGGCCTGTGCACCGCCCAAGATGCAAGCGATTGCACGCGGCTCCTGGAAGCCCCCAGCCCCTTCGTCTTGATGATGGTCTTCATTCCTCCTTGGCTGAGGTGGCAGAGGAGGGAGGCCTGCGTTGCCTTGTGGGCGCTCCTCGCGAGGCTGATCCCTCCAACCTCCCTCGCGAGGCTGGTCCTGCCAGCGATCCTCGCGAGGTCGGTCACGCCACCCTTGACGAGGACCACGGTCTTCCCATCGTCCTCCACCTCTTCCTCCTCCTCGGCCATAGCCCCGGTCGTTGCGCTCGGGGTGTCGGCCGGCACGCACATCTCGAACAGCCCTGAGCTCTTGGCATTCGTTGGTGTTCTAGGTGTGGAGGTCATGGTACACACAGTACCGGCTACCCTTTGATGATTCAGGCTGATCCCTGCCTTACTTGGTGTCTGGCTCTGCTGCCAGCACAACAGCCCCCTTGCGCTTCACGTCCTTGACCTTGGGCTTCTTCTCTTTTGGGTCGGCAGCCGGAAGCTCGAGGAGGGAGAGACGCCCTTCCTCGGCCCTGGCGCACTTGGTTGCCAAGTTGAACAGCTCTAGGGATGTGCACATGCCTTCATGGATTTCTAGCTCCTCTTTCATCTTGATGTCACGCATGCCATCGGAGAAGGCTGAGATGATGGCCTCCTCAGTCACCCTGGGGATCTTGAGGCGAGCGTTGTTGAAGTGCTGGATGTACTTTTGCAGGGTCTCTCCTGGCTGCTGCTTGATGCGGCGCAGGTCGCTCATGGCCGGGGGCCGGTCGCGAGTGCCTGGAAGTTGGCGATGAAGCGAGTGTGCATCTTGTCCCAGGAGGAAATCGTGATAGGAGCCAGATTCAGGAGACAGGTGCGGGCACCGTCCTTGAGTGTCATGGGAAACCAGTTCTCCATGACCTTCTCGTCCCCGTTGGCGGCTTCGATGCCCAGCTCGTAGAGCTGTAGGAACTCCGCGGGGTCAGCCGTGCTGTCGTAGCGCGGGGGCATGTCTGGCTTGAACTTGCCTGGCCAGGCCACAACGCGCAGCTCGGCGGTGAAGGCACGACAGCCTGCATGGCCACGGGAGGCCTTTGGTGACGAAGAGCTTGATCTTGGAGGTCTCTGCGCGCTGCCGCCAGGAGCAGCACGGGGTCTTGGCGCGCTGGAGCAGGAGTGCGGTCATAACGTGCGGTGCTGGGAGCACACGGGAAGCTTCTTGAGGATGAGGGATCTCTTGGCAGCTCTTCTCTTGCTGCGCGGGCGCTGGATGGAGCGGGTCCCGTCCTGGGGCCATGCGCCTCGGGGCCAGGGCGCCTTCTTGATGGGGAGGCGGCTGAGGCGCCTCCGGAGCCGGATTGCCCGCGCAGGGCGGGGTGCGGTGCAGCGAGAGGGATGGTGCAGGGGAGCCCCCGGCGGCCCTGACGAGCTCGGTGATGCGGGCGAGCCACTCGTCGTAGAGGTCGTTGACGGGACGGTAGTGCAGGAGCTCCCGCGCCAGGAGCAGCGCGGCGTGCGCGTCCGCAGGAGCAGAACGGGCATGGTACGACGAACCGGCTGGAGTCAGTGATGGGGTGGTGGTGCGGCCTTCTCGCCGCACCGAAGGATGTAGGGACGATGCCTGCTGCTCGTTCCCCGCCGGGCCATTGGCGGCATTGACGGTAGGCGACAGGGAACGGCGGGGGCATCCGCCGATGGGCGCCGTCTGGGCGACGCGGGTGGCGAGAGCAGCCCGGCGCTCGGCGCGGGCTCAACGAGTGTCAGGCATGGATGTGACCAACGGCGAAACACAAGGCGGCGGGAGGCGGATTCCGGCGCACCCCTACCTAGCGTGCCAAATGTCGGATTTCGGGTTCCGGCAGACCCTTAAGGTTCAAACTCTGGGGTGCGTGCAGAGATCGCTCCCTCTACCAACTCATGTCTCGTCACCTCGCAAAGGATCTAAACTACACGAAGAACAACACAAGGGGCACGAGGTTTATACTAGTTCGGGCAACCATTGTGGTGTAATACCCTACTATAGTTTGTGGTGTGGTGGATTGCCTCAGGGGCTGATGATGAACAATACAAAGGAAGAACCGCCTCGCGAGGGGAGGAGTTCTTGTCGAGGTGATGCCTCTTGGGAAGGATTGAATCCGGACCGAATCGCTTTCTACTGTGGTGGCTAGCCCTATTTATAAAGTGAGGCCCTGGTCCTCTTGCCAAATATTGAGCGGGAAGGGCGCCAACAATTGGCCAT
This sequence comes from Triticum aestivum, assembly GCF_018294505.1. Lineage (NCBI taxonomy): Eukaryota > Viridiplantae > Streptophyta > Magnoliopsida > Poales > Poaceae > Triticum > Triticum aestivum. Next base: position 105,666,546 of record NC_057813.1, read on the forward strand.
TTTGAGGGGGAACATCTAGTACACTTATCCTGACTAAAGTTGGTCCTCGTCTGCCAAAGGCTTTGATGATGACACCGGCTTGGGCTCCACGATGACCTCCATCCTGCCGTTTTGCTGGTCTTGGTCTTGTTGCACTGAAATGGTTGCCTTTGCTTGATACCCTTGCCTGCACTTGCCCCCTTTGCACCAAAGAGGAAACAAGGACACTGCACAGGCCGGCGCCCGCCTGGCGCCTGCCTGGCTTCAGTCGTCATGGCTTGCGTCATGGGCACCTCGTGAGGTACCCCTCCTTGATCTCTCCGCCTCCTCGCGAGCCAGCCTGACGAGGTTGTGCCTAAGGAAGCTTCCTGTCGTCCACCCCATGAGGCTTGGCCCCTTGCGAGGGTCTTGAGCATGTGTCGATGAAGATGGGCCGTACTGGGCCACTCCTTGAGCCACACCGCAGGCCGCAGGCAGGCAAGTCTGGGTATCCCCCGTTCCCAGAACGCCGACAATCTCAGACGTAGACACACACACACAATATCATGCCTAGCCAAGTATGATGGTTTGTCACTCAATTGTAGGCACACGCAGTCCCCCCTATATGTATATGACTAGCTAATCTTAGTCTCCACCACAAACATGTGCATGGTCTATCTTGATTTCTCTTGGGGCATCTTTGTATCGCGCACGCACCTCCCTCGATCTCCCACCCATATAGTCCCCTCACAATCTCGAGTGGGTCTCTATATCAAAAACACACCCCCTCTCCCTCCCCATGTGTCCATGTTCTCCATGTGTCCCTCTCGGCCTTTGTTCCTTGTTGGCCAGACCTCTATGGGACATGTGCTATAGGGTGTCTCTCACCGTTGCAAACAATCACGCACTAGCTATCTTGGTGTGTCTCCTCACCTTGCTTTTCTATCTCGGAGATGCATGCGTGATATGTTTGCATAAGAAACGAAAAAACATTCTCTCTCTAATTTATCATTTGTTATCACTTTCTCTTTCACACACATACACTTTTTGCACACTCACTCATTCTCCTTCACATGCACTTGATCTCTCTCAACTTAGGCACTCTCTTCGGTTCATAGCATATAGATTTATTGAAAAGTCGAACATCACAAAGTTTGACCATGTACGTGGAGAAAAAACATTTAGATCTAGAACGGCAAACATATACCATTAGATTCACCATGAGATGTAGTTTCGTATGATGTATCTTTGGTATTGTAGATAGAAATAACATTTGCGTAAACCTGATCAAAGTTTCCAAAGTTTGAGTTCTAAAAAATTTACATGCACTACATTATCGAGCGGATGGAATGTCTCTTTCCCCCTCTCAGCTATCTGACGCACCACTCAGCCTTATCGGGGCTCCTCTATCTCTCTCAAACTTTATATCTCCCTGGTTCACACATACACATGTCTCGCTCACGCTACATATAGACTCATCCAACACTCTCTGCCCTTGTTCTCTTTCCATGTGACACGCACCCCCTAAGTACCATAATCCCTCACTCCATCATAGGCGCACGCACTCCCCCCTAAGTATGATTATCTCTCACTAGCCATCAGGAACACACGTATTGTCTCCTTCCATCCATACATCTATCTCGATATCTCTCGGGGTATCTTCTATCGCGCACACACCTTGTCACTCAATCTCCCACCCATGTAGTCCCATCACGATCTCCAGGGGATCTCTCTATGACAAACATACACTCTCTCCTCCCCATATCTGCATTTTCTCCGTACGTCTCTCTCGACCTGTCTCCCTTGTTTGTCAGACCCCTCTTGGCCACGTGCTAGGGGTCTTTCTCTCTCGGTTGCAAACAACCACACACTATCTCCTCACCTTGCTTCCGTTGTCGAAGATGCATTTGTGATATGTTTGCATAGGACACACATGCTTTTTCTCTAGTTTTATCGTGTGTTGTCCATGTCTCTTTCACACACGCACACACACTTTTTCACTCACTCTTTCTATTTCACTCACTCACTCTCTCTCTCTAGTTAGGGACTCTCTCATGTCCATAAGCATATGGATGTTTTGAAAAGTCATACCTCAGAAAAGTTTGACCAGGTATATGTGGAGAAAAACATTTACATCTAGAACGATCATTAGATTCATCACAACATGTACTTACTTCATACTATCATTTATCTTTAGTATTGTAGATATAAGTAATTTCTTTATAAACTTGGTCAAAGTTTGAAAAGTTTGACTTTAAAAAAAATGTTGGCACTACAGTATCGAATGAAGGGAGTAGATCTTTCTCTCTCTCTCTCTGCTATCTCTCACGGGCCTCCCCTCTCACTCGAACTCTCTATATCGACGGATTATATGCTCACTATGTCAGCGTATAGCTCCATATATTGTTTAGTTAACCGGTCAACCAGTCCACATGCTGCTTTGTCAGCTCGCACTCACTATCTTCGTGTGCTGGCCCATGTGGCACTGGGTGAAAATAAGTAAACTAGAGGCCCATCTGACACGTGGTGAAGTAAACAAAGTTGAAACCACTCGGGGTAGCACCCCGCACGCTAGTAAATTGAGGGCGCATTGAGGACACACTTCTTCAACGTGAAGGACGCACTCGCGCACAATTCACCACTGTGCGGCCGCATGCATAGAAGGACACATTCACACACACCCAGCAGGCCAGTACACAACACACACCAGCACACGTGTACACCGGCGTCACCGCCGGTTGAGATGAACGGCGAGGCAGCCAACAAGCGGAGGAGGCTCGAGCCAAAATCGCAGCGAGCCTGGACTTCATCAGCAGCCTCCTCGACGACATGTTGCTCATCATCATCGGCCTCCTCCCCACCAAATTTTTTGTGCGGACCACCCTGGTCTCCCGGCGGTGGCGCCCCCTCTAGCGTCGCGTCCCCCTCAACCTCACCGTCGACAGCTGCCTCTGTGACGGGGATTGCAAACACATGGCCGCAGTCTCCAAGATCCTTTCATCGCACCCTGGGCTAGCTAGACGCCTTGACATCCACATGTTCAGTACCAACTGCAAGGTCCAAGCCAAGTTCGACGAGTGGTTCTTATCCCACGCCCTAGATCAGCTCGAGGAGCTCAGCTTTGAAGCTGGACGATGTCGCTCTCTGCCGCCGTCCGTGCTCCGCCTCACGGCAACGCTGCGTCGCGCCAGCTTCAGCTCCTACTATCTTCCCCAGATTAATGTCGCGCCCGCCCTTCTTCTCCGTCAATTCAAGTAGCTCGACCTCTTCGACATTGTCATCTCGAAGAAGGCTATGGAGCACTACTCTGCAGCTATACTGTGCTCGAGTACCTTCGTCTTGAGCAGATCCATGGGTTCATTAGCCTCCGCATCACCTCGACGAATCTCCGATGGATTTATGTGTCTTGCTGACCCCGCAACAAGACATCAATTGGGAAGAGATCACTCCAGCTATTCCATGTTATGGTCATAGAGAATGCGCCTTTCCTTGAGAGATTGCTTGTATTGGATCTAGAAGGTCCAACAAAAATCAGGATCATTAACGCGCCAAAATTGACAGCGTTGGTGTACTCGTCTGCCAAATTCTCCGAACTCTTTATTGGATCCATAATCGTTCAGGTACAACACTCATCTTCTTCTCCATCTTCTTGAAATTCACATTTTTAAATTTCTTCTTGATGTATTTACGACCGTCTTCCAGAAAATGATTCCCACAAGCTTGACCCAGTCTATGCGCACAGTGAAGATCTTGGCAAGAAAATCTATCGGCCCCAATCTGGATCAAGTTGTTGGATTCCTTACATGCTTTCCGTGCACAGAGAAGCTACTCATCAAGGTGAAACTTCTTTCCTATTAGTAAATAGTAATCACTATGTAGCTCAATTTTTTCGTAATTTTCCCAAATTACAATGACAAGTGTAGTGTTCAAAACTGCATCTACGCACTACACCGAAAGAAATGTTTTTAGTATTTTTTTCTCACGTGATCACCTGCATCGTTTTTTTGTTGTACTACAATAGTAGCCTAGGATAGTCATAGTGGAAAGTAACTTAGACTAGTAACTCTATGGTTACCCTAAGAACAAGTACTATCTCCGTCCTGGTTTACTCTTCCTATTTTGTAGTATCAAATTTTGACCATAGATTTAACTGACAAAATGTTAATCCATGTCACTAAAAATTATATCATTGGATTTGTATTTGAACATAATTTCAAATGGTATAATTTTTGGTGACATGCATTGGCATTTCCTTAGGTAAATCTATGGTCAAAAGTTTACACTAAATACGAGGTAGTACAAAAGTGGGCTATAACGGCCCTCCACTATGTAGGCCAAAATACGTGCCAAATTCACTTGTGATGCATTTGGCATCGATGCCCCACCATTGCTCACCTAGTGCCCCAATCTGGATCACCTACTTTGCTCCGGTGCCAAATTAACTCACGCAATGAAAAAACACTTGCATGGGAGAGAGAGAGGACTGAGGCAATAAAAAAACACTTGTTTGGGAGAGTGAGAGGCTGGTGTAGTTGGTTTGATTGATTTGTTTATACATGTGGGTCTATGTGCATAGCGGTGCCAACTCTGTCACATCGCGAGAGCGGTGCCAAAATCTTTTGATTTGACATCTATGTGTATTATGTGGCATACTTTTGAGAAATATCGCATCGGCCACATAGTGGAAAGCAAAAAATGCCCAAGCTCTTCACGTGCTCCTAGGTAAATGAGAGGAAAGAGAAAGAGAGAGAGTGAAAAAATATCACTAACCAGCCAACCCTATGGTATGAGCGAATGATATTCGTACCTCTTGATGACACGACAATCTTATACAGCCAGCTGCTCTAATATGTTCTCTTCTTTTGCAGATAAAAAAAGACCCGAAAGTGAAAAATGTGCCGCACTATAACAATCTCATTGAATGCCTTGATCTCCGTCTTACAGAAATTGATTTGAAAGACTACCGAGGCAGCAAATCTGAGACTAAATTGGCCAGGTTCTTTGTTTTGGAGGCAAGTGTGCTCAAGGTAATGAGGTTTGGCGTTCTCTGGCGCAAAATTGAATGGTGTGCTGATCACCGCAATCATCTAAGCCTAAATGACAAAGTCTCCACAGAAGCTGAATTTGTTTTTGAAACATCAAGTGGCCAGAGACTCAAAAATTTATTTGCCCATTAGTGACTTGTCAAGGCGGTGGATTTTAGTTTGTATGATAATGTTGCATCCACCTAAAGTAACGAAAGTTCTTACGTAAACTTCCTATTAATTCCCTCTTCGTAGGTGCGGCATTACTCCTAACATTTGTAATATTAGTTTGAAACTTGTAATATTGTCGTGTCCTATTCCTGCATTTTCAAAATCCTGTGAATCAAAGAGGTCCTGAGTTGGTGATGATGTTGTGCCTGCCATCTTTCACCAATAGCCGTCGGATCTAGATCTGACACATACAAACCAAACTTCTCTAGTTTTGCAAAAAGATGCCCGCACGTGTTCCCTATTTACAAACAACTCAGTGTCTCTCATAATCAGCCTTATCTCCCCGCCACCACATCTAGAAGGCCATGGAAAAATCTGGCGCGATGGCCGCTGTCGGCACCGTCCACCCCCAATCTTGGTGTTCCGTGCAATGCACGGGCATCTACGCATGGGAAATTATGTCGAACACGGCTAGTTGTAAGCCGGCTAGCTCTACAACCATGATGATAGTGACTGATGACGGTGAGGATGACTATGGCATATTTTGGAGTCACTCCTGGGACTCGGCCTGAGGGGCGCGGCCTGCCCCGATGTCTTGAAATGTCCTAGGGCTCGGGTTAGCCTACCCGTGGCCCATTACTCCGACACCGAACACGGCGCCTATACTCATGTGTCATCTCCGGCGCAGGGTCTTGTCACTTCACTATGAGGAGCAGCACATAATAATTTGACCAACGGGTAGTATAGTGCTAATACATTGGTAGTACGACTACTAGTACTAGCACCACGGGTCTGGATTTAGTAGTACTACCACATCCATCTGGATTTAGTACTTGGCTAGCAATATCTAGTAATGCATGTCACAAAAAATGTACTACTCCCTCCGTAAATAAATACATGGTGTATTGTTTTATTCCTATGGGCGAGAGAATTTAATGCCTTTTTGCTAATTCATAGGATTACATGCACTGAACTAACCATTGCATGCCATGTTTGGTAGTCTCAAGTCACTAAAAGCATGCACGGCCCACATCTCTCATTGGTTGATATGTCATGAAATAAGAAAGGAGGAGGGAGTTAATGTACCGTGCCTAAGTGTTTTGGGATTATTTGGTTTTCGTAAGGTGACTTACACAACATTTTTGGTTGCATGCATTAACATTTTATTAGTTAAATCAAAGGTCAAACCTTTGCGCAAAATGCAAAGGGGACCAATAAACCAGTAAACATCAAAGTTCTCTCGTTGGGCCCCAACTAGAGGTCCGGTGAGATGACTATACTGCACCGACACAGAGGGGGACGCAGCTTCATTGACTTAGTGCACCTGCCTTTGGGTGTATGACACGTGGGCCCAACGTGTGGCTGGCCCACCTGTCATACAGCCAGAGGCAGGTGCAGTAGAGGGCTGAGGAGTATGGCCAACACACACGTGAATTCAACACAGTCTGCACTTCTCATATAAAGGCTCCCCGCCAGTCCAATCTACAAAATCCTACGCACCTACGCACCCTAACCAAGGGCAAGAGTGATCACTCCAATCGCAGGATCAGTTGACTAGAAGCTTGACCAATGGAGGCGATGAGCGCGAGCATCAACCGGCTGTGCCAGATGGTCCACGACGCCGGCCTACGGACCGGCATCGAGGAACGTCTCCAATTAGTACTTGAGGCCACCATGGCGAGGGGCCGCTTGGATGACAGAGCCGTCTCCTTGTTCGACGAGGTCCTCGTCGGCTTCCTCGACAAGTTCACCATTGTCAAGAAGCTCGCGGACGACCTTGACGTACGCCTCCAGCCCACACGCCCAGGCTTAGTGATGCCCGCCACGCTAAACGGCTTCTATGGTGACAACCTCTTCGATGCACTGGTGGCCCTGTGACTGCCCGCCGTCGCGCCGGAGAATGTCCACCTCGAGGTAGCACTCGCCGCGCAGCGCCTGGCGCAGCAAGACACCATCGATTTAATCAACCACGTCTACGTGCAAATCGTCCACAAGGGCTACTACATGCAATAGGAGGACGATAGGACGCTAGCCTTCTTGGACCGCAGGGCAACCTTGTACGGCATTGTTCAGAAGCACGTTGAGCTTGCTGCCAACGCCGCTGCTCCTCACACGTTGGTTGGTGGCCCGGCGCACTAGGGCGTGAGGATGTCGTTGATGGATCCGTATGTATCTTTATCTTTTCGTCAAATCCACGTAGTAGTATATGGTACTACTAGTAATTATCTTACCTTTTGCATCAACTTCATAATTTTCGTACATACTCAATGCATGAACCGTGCCAGAACCAAACTTCTCATTACTCTAGGGAAAATCGTTATTTCTATCTACTAGTCGTGCCATGGAGCAGAACCAAATTTTACAAGTTACAAGTTCAAAAGGAAGATCCTGCCGTGTTCACGTCGCACCCCCACACGGTTGGTCCGGCACGCCGCTCAAGGGGGAATGTGTGATGTGTTGCATTTTCACTTACAAGTGGGACCGTAGTTGAGAAAACCGACTATCGGCAAACCCCCACCCCGCACACCGCGCGATGGCTGAGAAAACAGGAGGGAGAAGAGATGGCTGTAGCATGGACTCTAAGAAAATTGGTGTCAGATGGGACTCGTGTGGGTGGCGTGTGCCGTACTGCTAGACGCGAATGCTAGTTATGGCCCATGCCACCCCACTATACCGAGGTGCTGGCTACATAGAACAAATTTCCTCGAGTCCATGCTCAGCCCTCCTCTATCTCTCTTCTCTGCCAGCCAGTAGACGCGCAGAGCCCATCGTCTGTTTGCTCATATGTGGTCCCACATATCAGTGAAAACGCAAGAGGACACACTGAACATGCACATCTTTCACCTCGACGTGCTAGTGATGAAAACCAAATCCAATAAAGATCTTTAGTGGCCTGTTTTGGAGTTACTCAAGAGTAGTAAGATTCTATTTACAGTTTAACCCAAGATACACATCGGGTGGCTTCAACTACCACTCCATTTTCTTGCATGACATGACCTGGATACTGGATGTCCCATGTGTCGGCAAAAGGAGGAAGAACTCGACCAAATCTTCGGTTGTGCTCCACGATTAGACTAGTTGTGCTAACTTAAAATTTTATTGTGTAGAATGGATGCAAGTTTTGGTATTGGGAAGAAGAGTACATCGATATATTGATAGAGCGCAATTTAGTAGATTTTCTAGCACTTTTAGCTAGCATAGAGGCTAGAGATGAGACTAGTGCACCTGTTGATAGAATAGAGGCTACACATGAGACTGAAGGAAATATTCCCTAGAGGCAATAATAAAGTTATTATTTATTTCCTTATTTCATGATAAATGTTTATTATTCATGCTAGAATTGTATCAACCGGAAACTTAGTACATGTGTGAATACATAGACAAAACATATTGTCCCTAGTATTCGTCTACTTGACTAGCTCGTTAATCAATGATGGTTATGTTATCTAACCATAGACATGTGTTGTCATTTGATGAACGGGATCACATCATTACAAGAATGATGTGATGGACATGACCCATTCGTTAGCTTAGCATTATGATCGTTACAGTTTCATTGCTACTGTTTTCTTCATGACTTATACAAGTTCCTTAGACTATGAGATTATGCAACTCCCAAATACCGGAGGAACACTTTGTGTGCTACCAAACATCATAACGTAAATGGGTGATTATAAAGATGCTCTATAGGTGTCTCCGAAGGTGTTTATTGGGTTGGCATAGATAGAGATTAGGGTTTGTCACTCCGTGTTTTGGAGAGGTATCTCTGGGCCCTCTCGGTAATACTCATCACTATAAGCCTTGCAAGCATTGTGACAAATGAGTTAGTTGCAGGATGAAGTATTACGGAATGATAAAGAGACTTGCCGGTAACGAGATTGAACGAGGTATGATGATACCGACGATCGAATTTCGGGCAAGTAACATACTGATACGTCTCCAACGTATCTATAATTTATGAAGCATTCATGCTATATTATTATCTGTTTTGGATGTTTATGGGCTTTATTATACACTTTTATATTATTTTTGGGACTAACCTATTAACCGGAGGCCCAGCCCAAATTGTTGTTTTCTTGCCTATTTTAGTGTTTCGAAAAAAAGGAATATCAAACGGAGTCCAAACGGAATGCAACCTTCAGGAGAGTTATTTTTGGAACGGAAGCAACCCAAGAGACTTGGAGTGTACGTAAGGGAAGCAACGAGGAAGCCACGAGGCAGGGAGGCACGCCCTACCCCCCAAGGCGCGCCCCCCACCCTCGTGGCTCCCCTGACCAACTTCTTGTGCCTATATATGTCCATATACCCTAAAAACATCGAAGACAACAATAGATCGGGAGTTTCGCCGCCGCAAGCCTTTGTAGCCACCAAAAACCAATCGGGACCCTATTCCGGCACCCTGCAGGAGGGGGGATCCCTCACCGATGGCCATCTTCATCATCCCGGTGCTCTCCATGATGAGGAGGGAGTAATTCACCCTCGGGGCTGTGGGTATGTACCAGTAGCTATGTGTTTGATCTCTCTCTCTCTCTCGTGTTCTTGCCTTCGCAAGATCTTGATGTATCGTGAGCTTTGCTACTATAGTTGGATCTTATGATCTTTCTCCCCCTCTACTCTCTTGTAGTGGATTGAGTTTTCCCTTTGAATTTATCTTGTTGGCTTGAGTCTTTAAGGATTTGAGAACACTTGATGTATGTCTTGCCGTGCTTATCTATGGTGACAATGGGATATTCATGTGATCTACTTGATGTATGTTTTGGTGATAAACTTGCGGGTTCACCTTATGAACTTATGCATAGGGGCTGGCACACGTTTTCGTCTTGACTCTTCAGTAGAAACTTTGGGGCACTCTTTGAAGTACTTTGTGTTGGTTGAATAGATGAATTTGAGACTGTGTGATGCATATCGTTGCCAGGGAGGTGAGTGCTTGATATCTTTAGATCTTGCAATCAAATCTTTTTGTGTCTTGTTTTATCACTAGTTTAGTATATAAAATAAAACTAAAAAATGGAATTGAGTTTGTCTCATATGCTTCATCTTTTTAATATCTTTCATAAGTATGATGAAAAGGAAAATTATGCTCAAGTGCTAGAAGAAGAAGTCTATAAAATGTTTGGCACTAAATCTTTGAATGATGAGCATGATTGCAATGTTGTTAGTATGAACTCTTTGAATATCCATAGTACTAATGATGATTGCACTAGTTATGATGAAAATGTCTACTATAAGCATGTCAATTTTTGTGGAGTGTATTTGGTTTGCAAGTACACACCAAATAGCAAAGATAGATATTGCAAGAGGCATAAGCATTTAGAAAGTAGATGGTTGCAAGAAAGGCTAAATGTGATTACTGAAAGTTTAAAATTTCATTGTTGTACTTGTGAACTTTGCAATGAACGTGGTCATTTACATCTGCAATGCAAATTGTTTCATGATCGAATCGTGTCCAAAAATTGTGATGATTTGATTTCCCTTGCACATCATAATGAACTTAGTTTGCTTTTGGGTTATGAAGAAATAAAACGTTTAACTAAGAATCTTCCAGAATTTGCCCATAAGAAATTTCTTGATATTGATCTAGAGGAAATTTATATGTATTGTGCAATGAATTGCATTGAAAATCCTTATATTACCAATTAAATAAAGAAAAGAAAGAAAATAGAAGATGAAGAGAATACTAATGAAAGGGAAGAGACTTCCCAATATCCTCCTATTATTTCTTATGATGAATCACATAACGAGGAGGAGCCTTCTATTCAACCAATCTCATTAACACGGAGCTCAAAGAAGAGGGTTGAACCCACACATGATGTGAAGAAGAAAAAGAAAAGACGGAGAAGAAAAGGTAAAAAGGTATCCCTCCCAAGTGATGTTGCTTCTACTACGCATTGTGATGATGATAATTGCTATACTATTGGAGCTATCCATACTATTAATGATGAGAGTGATTATGCTTATGATATGAAAAGGCCCAAGCTTGGGGATGCTATGTTTGATGAGAATGACATATTTGAGCATATACTTGCTGCAATTAATGTTTGTCCCAATCTTGGGGATGCTACATTTAATGAAAATGATATTTTTAGCCTCCCAAATTTCGATATGCAAATTTTTTATGATGATATCATGTCTCCTACTTATGATGATTATATTGATGAAAGTGGGTTTGGAAGAGTGTCAACTTTAGGAAGTAATGATCCCACTATTTTCGAGGATGTTGAATCTTATTGTGATGATTATGAAAGTGGATTTGGAGAGGTCATGACTTTATTTAGTGATGAATCCACTATTTTGGAAGAGGTTTCAATTAATTATGATGAGAACAAAGTTGCTACTTATGATGATTATTGTGATGAAACTTATGCTATAAAATGTAGTGATGATTATATTTATAAAACTTGTAATGATTACGATTAACCTTTTTCTGAACATTACTCTTTTAATGTGGAAACAATTTATAGCATTCGAGTCTCTTATGATACTCCCACTATTCCGAATGAGAAGAATTTTGCTTATGTGGAGATTAGTAAATTTTCCTTGCAAGTAGATCATGAAAAGAATGCTTTAGGTGATGGTTATATTGTTGAATTAATTCATGATGCTACTGAAAATTATTATGAGAGAGGAACATATGCTTGTAGGAATTGCAATAGTATCAAGTTTCCTCTCTATGTGCTTAAAATCTTGAAGTTATGCTTGTTTTGCCTTCCTATGCTAGTTGATTATTGTTCCCATAAGTCATTTTCTCACAAAATCCCTATGCATAGGAAGTGGGTTAGACATAAATGTGCTAGTCATATGCTTCATGATGCTCCCGTTATGTTTCAATTCTTATCTTTTATGTGAGCATCATTGTCATCATCATGCCTAGCTAGTAAGACATTAAAGAAAAGTGCTTGTTGGGAGACAACCCAATACTTATCCTTACTATTTTTGTGTGCTCACATGATTATTATACTATAGTAATCATGTTTTATAGCTTTTGTTTCAATAAAGTGCCAAGTAAGACCTTTAGGATAGCTTACGGTGATAGATGTGTTGATCCTGCTGAAAATCAGAAACTTTTGCACCCAGTAAATTAGTGTTGATAATTCACAGAAACATGATTTGCATCTGATTATTTTTGCTACGGATTTTTACACACATTTCTTAGGACTTCCTAATTTGGTAGAATTTTTGGAGTTCCAGAAGTATACTTTTGATACAGATTACTACAGACTGTTCTGTTTTTGACATATTCTGTTTTCTATGTGTTGTTTGCTTATTTTGATGAATCTATGAGTAGTATCGGAGGGTATGAACAATAGAGAAGTTGGAATACAGTAGATATTACACCAATATAAATTTAGAATGAGTTCACAATAGTACATAAGTGGTGGATTTATTTTCTTATAGTAACGGAGCTTACGAGTTTTCTGTTGAGTTTTGTGTTGTGAAGTTTTCAAGTTTGGGTAAAGATTTGATGGACTATGGAATAAGGAGTGGCAAGAGCCTAAGCTTGGGGATGCCCAAGGCACCCCAAGGTAATATTCAAGGACAACCAAGAGCCTAAGCTTGGGGATGCCCCGGATGGCATCCCCTCTTTCGTCTTCGTTCATCAGTAACTTTACTTGGAGCTATATTTTTATTCACCACATGATATGTGTTTTTCTTGGAGCGTCATGTAATTTTTTTTGTTTTGATTGCTGTTTGAATAAAGTACCAAGATCTTAAATTCTTAAATGAGAGAGAGTCTTCACATAGTTACATAATTATTTAACTACTCATTGATCTTCACTTATATCTTTTTGGAGTAGTTTGTCATTTACTCGTGTGCTTCACTTATATCCTATGAGTAAACGGTTGAATGAGTTTAATATCATAAATCGGAAATTATATATATTTCATTTGCTTATCCCATGGGGATTAATGACTTCACATCTAAGAAGTAGATGTGGTAAATTTATTGAAGATTAGCAAGCATTGTATTGGTCACTTGAACAATTCATGAAAGAATATTGAGGGGAGAGAGATTTCACATATAAATATACTATCTTAGACATCTTCTATGATTGTGAGCCCCATTAATTATTTTCAAAACTGAGCAAATTAGTTAAATTTGGACAAGAAAGACAACGTAATGAGTTATGCTTGGGTATATTTGTATAGAAGTTATATTGTAATAGATCCTCCAACATGTGGTGCTTGCTATTTAGAATCCTTTACTAGCCAAAATATTTGTACTAAGCGGGAATGCTGCTTGTGCATCCAAATCCCTTGAACCAAGTTTCTTCCATGAGTGTCCACCGTACCTATCTATATGCAGTATTTACCTGCCGTTCCAAGTAAATTTGCATGTGCCAAACTCTAAACCTTCAAATAATAATCTGTTTTGTATGCCCGAATCACTCATGTAGCGACTAGGGGCTGTCAGTATCTTCCATGCTAGGTGGGTTATTCTCACGATGAGTGGACTCCGCTCATCATTCACGAGAAAAATGGCTGGTAACTAGGATGCCCAGTCCCATGATCAAAAGATCAAAATCAAATCAAAATAATTGCAAACAAAACTCCCCCAGGATTATTGTTAGTTGGAGGCACCCGTTGTTTCGGGCAAGCCATGGATTGATGATTGTTGGTGGAGGGGGAGCAAAAACTTTACCATTCTATTTGGGAACCGCCTATAATGTATCCAGTATGGAAGAAACTGGGAACCCTTGGTTGTTATGTTGACAATGAAAGCATACCTCTCAAAATTATTTATCTCTATTTCAAAATTGAGATCTAGCACCTCTGCAAATCCCTGCTTCCCTCTGCGAAGGGCCTATCCTTTACTTTTATGCAAGAGTCAGTAGTATTCCTTCTCATTCCAACCTACTCTTTAGTTGGCAAGCATCATGTGATGGGGAAAGATCTAAGCACATATGGCCACTCAACTATATTTGATCATGAATTATTATTGTTGGCAATTATCTATATGATAAGTAAGTTGGGAGGCGAAACTTTAGGCCCCTATCTTTCTATGTGTTCGATCGATGCCATTTGTTCTAAAAATATGCTTCGAGCGGTAGCAATCATGGAAGACTATATGATAGTTGAGTATGTGGGATTTGCTAAATCAAAGCTCTGACATAGACCTTTACTGAAAATAAGATGAATTGCAATTGTTTGATGACTGAGAACATAGTTTGCTAGTTTTCAAGAAAGTTTATGGTCTATGCTTAACATGTGAATAGCTTGTTACTTGATCATGAGAAGTTTTATGAGATGAGCTACTGTTATAACATATAATGATGCTAGAAAAGGTGATTGAAATTATCATTGATAAAACTTATACACCTGCTAGCTGATACGTCCATTTTGCATCATGCTTTTATATCAATGTTTATTGCATTATGGGCTGTCATTACACATTATATCTCAATACTTATGGCTATTCTCTCTTATTTTACAAGGTTTACCATGAAGAGGGGGAATGCCGGCAGCTGGAATTCTGGCTGGAAAAGGAGCAAACGTTGGAAACCCATTCTGCACAACTCCAAAAGTCCTGAAACTCCACGAAACAACTTTTTGGATTTATTAAGAATTTATGAGCGAAAGAAATAGGCCAGGGGGCCCACACCCTGTCCAGGAGACAGGGGGCGCCCCCCTATCTCCTGGGCCACCTGGTGGGCCTCTGGCGTCCATCTTCTGCTATATCATCACTTTTACCCTGGAAAAAATCATGGGTAAGCTTACGGGATGAAACTCCGCCGCCACGAGGCGGAACCTTGGCGGAATCAATCTAGGGCTCTGGCGGAGCTGTTCTGCCGGGGACACTTCCCTCCGGGAGGGGGTAACCATCACCAACGTCATCACCAACGATCCTCTCATCGGGAGGGGGTTAATCTCCTGTATCCAATCTTGTATCAAAACCACAAATTGGTACCTGTGTGTTGCTAGTAGTGTTGATTACTCCTTGTAGTTGATGCTAATTGGTTTACTTGGTGGAAGATCATATGTTCAGATCCTTCATGCATATTATTACTCCTCTGATTATGAACATGAATATGCTTTGTGAGTAGTTACGTTTGTTCCTGAGGACATGGGTGAAGTCTTGCTATTAGTAGTCATGTAAATTTGGTATTCGTTTGATATTTTGATGAGATGTATGTTGTCTTTCCTCTAGTGGCGTTATGTGAACATCGACTACATGACACTTCACCATTATTTGGACCTAGAGGAAGGCATAGGGAAGTAATAAGTAGATGATGGGTTGCTAGAGTGACAGAAGCTTAAACCCTAGTTTATGCGTTGCTTCGTTAGGGGTTGATATGGACCCATATGTTTAATGATGTGGTTAGGTTTACCTTAATACTCCTTTTTGTAGTTGCGGATGCTTGCAATAGGGGTTAATCATAAGTGGGATGCTTGTCCAAGTTAGGGCAGTACCCAAGTGCCGGTCCACCCACATATCAAATTATCAAAGTACCGAACGCGAATCTTACGAACGTGAAGAAAACTAGCTTGACGATAATTCCCAATGTGTCCTCGGGAGCTCCTTCTTCATTATTAGAATTTTTCCAGGCTTATCCTTTGCTACATAAAGGATTGGGCCACCTTGCTGCACTTTATTTACTTTATTTACTTTTTGCTCGTTACTATTTATCTTATCACAAAACTATCTATCACCTTCTATTTCAGTGCTTGCAGAGAAAACCTTATTGAAAACCACTTATCATTTCCTTCTGCTCCTCGTTGGGTTCGACACTCTTACTTATCGAAAGGACTACGATGGATCCCATACACTTGTGGGTCATCAAGACTCTTTTCTGGCGCCATTGCCGGGGAGTGTAGCTCTTTTGGTGAGTGGAACTTGGTAAGGAAACATTTATATAGTGTGCTGAAATTTTCTGTTACTTGTCACTATGGAAACTAATCCTTTGAGGGGCTTGTTTGGGGTATCTTCACCCCAACCAGAAGAGCAAAGAGATGCTCCTCAACCTACTGAACCTTATGAAAATATTCACTTTGAGATTCCTTCGGGTATGATAGAAAAACTGCTAGCTAATCCTTTTGCAGGAGACAGAACATTGCATCCCGACTTACACCTTATCTTTGTGGATGAAGTTTTTGGATTATTTAAGCTTGCAGGTATCCCTGATGATGTTGTCAAAAGGAAGGTCTTCCCTTTATCTTTGAAGGGAGATGCAATGACATGGTATAGGCTATGTGATGATACGAGATTTTGGAATTATAAGTGACTGAAGTTGGAATTTCACCAGAAGTTCTATCCTATGCATCTTGTTCATCGTGATCGTAATTACATATATAATTTCTAGCCTCGCAAAGGAGAAAGCATCTCTCAAGCTTGGGGGAGGCTTAAGTCAATGTTATATTCATGCCCCAATCATCAGCTCTCTTGGGAAATGATTATTCAGAATTTTTATGCTCGGCTTTCTCTTGATAATCGCAACCTGCTCGATACTTCCTGTGCTGGTTCCTATATGCTGAAGACTATTGATTTCAAATGGGACTTATTGGAAAGAATTAAACGCAACTCTGAAGATTGGGGTTCCGACGATGGTAAGGAGTCAGGTATGACACCTAAGTTCGATTGTGTTAAATCTTTTATGGATACCGACGCTTTCTATGGATTTAGCTCTAAGTATGGACTTGACTATGAGATAGTAGCTACTTTTTATGAAACTTTTGCTACTCACGTTGATCTCCTTAAAGAGAAGTGGTTTGAATATAATCCCCCTGTTGAAGTGAAAGTAGTTGCACCTATTATAGTCGAAGAAAAGACTGTTACATATAGTGATCCTATTATTCCTACTGCTTATGTCAAAAAACCTCCTTTTCCTGTTAGGATAAAAGATCATGTTAAAGCTTCGACTGTTGTTCGTAAGAGTAATACTAGGACCTGTACACCTCCTGAGCAAATTAATGTTGAACCTGGTATTGCTATGATTAAAGATCTCTTGGATGAGGACTTAGATGGGCATGTTATCTCTTTCTTGGGTGAAACTGCTAATATTGCTAGACCCGATACTAAGACACGTAGACCCGTTGTAGGCACGCCTGTTATTTCTGTTGAAATTGGAGATCATTGTTATCATGGCTTATGTGATATGGCTGCTAGTGCTAATGCGATACCTTATGATCTTTATAAAGAAATTATGCACGATATTGCACCTGTTGAATTAGAAGACATTGATGTTACTATTAAGCTTGCTAATAGGGACACCATTAAACCTATTGGGATTGTTAGAGATGTTGATGTCTTGTGTGGGAAGATTAAATACCTTGCTGATTTTCTTGTTCTTGGTTCCCCACAAGATGATTTTTGTCCCATTATTTTTGGTAGACCCTTCTTGAATACTGCTAGTGCTAAGATTAATTGTGAAAAGAATATTGTCACTATTGGCATAGATGGTATGTCTCATGAGTTTAATTTCGCTAAGTTTAGTAGACAACCTCGTGAAAGGGAACCACCTAGTAAGGATGAAATTATTGGTCTTGCTTCCATTGTTGTTCCTCCAACTGATCCCTAAGAACAATATTTGTTAGACCATGAAAATGATATGTTTATGAAGGAAATGGAAGAAATAGATGAAGTGTTCCTTAAACAAGAACCTATGCTAAAACATAACCTTCCAATTGAAATTCTTGGGGATCCCCCTCCACCCAAGGGTGATCCCGTGTTCGAACTCAAACCCTTACCTGATAATCTCAAGTATGCTTATCTTGATGAAAAAGAAATATATCCTATTATTATTAGTGCTAACCTTTCAGATAAAGAAGAAGAGAGATTATTGAAAACTCTGAAGAATCACCGAGCTGCTATTGGATATACTCTGGACGATCTTAAGGGCATTAGTCCCACATTATGTCAACACAAAATTTCAGTGGAGGAAGATGCCAAACCAGTTAGAGATCCTCAAAGACGAGTAAACCCCAAAATGAAGGAAGTGGTAAGAAAGGAGATTCTAAAACTCCTTGAGGCAGGTATTATTTATCCCGTTGCTGATAGTGAATGGGTAAGCCCTGTCCATTGTGTCCCTAAAAAGGGAGGTATTACTGTTGTTCCTAATGATAAAGATGAATTGATCCCGCAAAGAATTATTACAGGCTATAGGATGGTAATTGATTTCCATAAGTTAAATAAAGCTACTAAGAAAGATCATTACCCTTTACCTTTTATTGATCAAATGCTAGAAAGGCTATCCAAACACACACATTTTTGCTTTATAGATGGTTATTCTGGCTTGTCTCAAATACCTGTGTCCGCGAAGGATCAATCTAAAACTACTTTTACTTGCCCTTTTGGTACTTTTGCTTATAGACGTATGCCTTTTGGTTTATGTAATGCACCTGCTACCTTTCAAAGATGCATGATGGCTATATTTTCTGATTTTTGTGAAAAGATTTGTGAGGTATTCATGGATGACTTCTCCGTCTATGGATCCTCTTTTGATGATTGTTTGAGCAACCTTGATCGAGTTTTGCAGAGATGTGAAGACACTAGTCTCGTCCTGAATTGGGAAAAGTGTCACTTTATGGTTAGTGAAGGCATTGTCGGGGCACAAGATCTCCGAGAGAGGTATTGAAGTTGATAAAACCAAAGTTGATGCTATTGAAAAGATGCCATGTCCCAAGGACATAAAATGTATAAGAAGTTTCCTTGGTCATGTCGGCTTCTATAGGAGATTCATTAAGGACTTTTCTAAAATATCTAGGCCTCTGACTAATTTATTGCAAAAAGATATTCCTTTTGTCTTTGATGATGATTGTGTAGAAGCATTTGAAACACTTAAGAAAGCTTTGATCACTGCACCTATTGTTCAGCCACCTGATTGGAATTTACCTTTAGAAATTATGTGCGATGCTAGTGATTATGTTGTAGGTCCTGTTTTAGGGCAAAGAGTCGATAAGAAATTGAATGTTATCCAGTATGCTAGTAAGACTCTTGATACTGCCCAGAGAAATTATGCTACTACTGAAAAAGAGTTCTTAGCAGTTGTGTTTGCATGTGATAAGTTTAGACCTTATATTGTTGATTCCAAAGTTACTATTCGCACTGATCATGCTGCTATTAAATATCTTATGGAAAAGAAAGATGCTAAGCCTGGATTAGATGGGTTCTCTTGCTCCAAGAGTTTGATTTGCAAATTATTGATAGAAAGGGAGCTGAGAACCCCGTTGCAGACAACTTGTCTAGGTTAGAGAATGTGCTTGATGACCCACTGCCTATTAATGATAGTTTTCCTGATGAACAATCAACGGTTGTCAATGCTTCTCGTACTGCTCCTTGGTATGTTGATTATGCTAATTACATTGTTGCTAAATATATACCGCCTAGTTTCACTTGAGCAAGAAAATAGCTTATTGAAGGGAATTATAGAGAAAGGTGTTTACAAGAGCCTTGCCGGTAGTAAGTAATTCGAGGAAATTGTACGCAAGCAAGGAAGGCACCACAAGAACCAAGGTGTTGGTTTTGAACAAAAGTTCAATGCCAATGGAGTTGAGTGGGAAGAAGATTAATACCCCAAGATGAAGTTTGTTCCTCAACAAGAGAAGTATGATCCTACTTCTTTCAAAGGGACACAAGCTCAAGATGATCTTCCACCACAAGACCACAAGCAAAAAGGCAAGGACAAGCTTCAAGAGGAGATTGATGCATTTGAAGAAGCTCCTAAGGCCTTGGTCAAGTG
Source organism: Triticum aestivum (assembly GCF_018294505.1). Classification (NCBI taxonomy): domain Eukaryota; kingdom Viridiplantae; phylum Streptophyta; class Magnoliopsida; order Poales; family Poaceae; genus Triticum; species Triticum aestivum. The sequence continues at coordinate 105,686,374 of NC_057813.1, forward strand.
GGTTCCCAAGACTACATCAAGTTCTACTTCATCAAGTACGACTACAACTCCAAGGATTCCCATTAAGATGATGTGGATCCCGAAGAAGAAGAACTAGAGATTTCTTGAGGGTGACTCCGCCAACATACTTCATTCTTATCCTTTTGGCGAGGACAACTACAATCAACTTCCACATCTTGCACTAGTTCAAGGAGTCACAAACCCTCTTGTCGGTAAGACAAGGGACAAGGTAACCTTATGCTTTCATAGACATCATCTTGTGTGTGTGTGCATCACTCTATGTCTATGGATATCCTTGTTTGTTCCTTGTGGGACTATCCTGTGTAGGTATTAAAGTGCAACTCACTCTAAAGGATTGCTCCAAATGATCTACATCAACATTGAGCATCCACATCTTCAACACCTACATGAAGTCATCATTGACAAAACCCAAGGTTAGTTCATCCCTCTTAGGGGGGATCTCACATCTAGGGGGAGCTTTACTCTAATAGTTGAGCTAAAGCAACTCTAATGGTGTGAACACAAGATTGCTTTATGTAAAAGTGGTAACACCATTTGTGCTTAAACGATGAGTATGACCCATGATCAAATGTTCTCATTCGACTCCTAAGTCAATATACTCATATATAGATGACCTAGTCATTGCCAATTGCTTGACAGATGCTAGAATTGTGTGTGCATGCTTTGTCACATATTTCATTTGCCATTTTATTGTGTGAGCATGTTGGTTGCATAATTTACCCATTCGAGGACATCCACTTGTAGTTTTGATTGTTTGGTTTCTTTTCTTTTGCCAAGTGGATGGACAAGAATGCCTAAGAACCTTCTCTAGCTATCTATGCTTTTCTTGTCTCAAACTCTATTCATGCTATATCACAAAGTTTGATAAAGTCAAATTCGAACCACTTTGTGTGAGGAGCACTCGGAGTCCCCGATTCGTCATAGACTTAAACTTCCAAAACCTCTTTGTGCGTTTTGGTGTGACCGATTCATCCTTTTCGGTCATACCGAGATCACTAAGTTGATCTAGGTTTTCAATCTCGGTGCAACCGATTAGAACTTTTCGGTCACACCGAGTTGAAGTAACTGCTTGCAGTAATGCATCTCGGTGCCACCAAGTTGTTCCACTCGGTCACACCGACAGGGTCAGGCTATATATACTCGCGGGTCGAAATTTTGAAAATCTTCCGAAACCCTTCGCCCGCGCACAGCCTGCTCTGCCTCTTCGGGTCTCTGGATTGTCCTCCTCATCGCCAGCGACCTCCCACCACTAGTCTCCGCCGCCGTCAACGGGATTTTGCTCCGCCGTTGCCACCGTAGCAAGTCCATCGCCGCATTAGGGTATGGATTTGAACTTTGTGCTATTCTGAACTACGATTCCTAGCACATTGCATTGCGATGAATCTTGCCATGTTTGAAATCTTCCTATCCAGCAAAACTACTCCGTAGATTAGTCTTGGATTGAAAATTTAGGGTTTAGGTTTCCACCGAATTCATCTCGGACCGACCGAGTTGCAGAAATCGGTCTCACCGATTTGGCTTAGGCCATTGCACATGTGATTCTCGGTCTGACCGAGAATTGCAAATCGGTGTGACCGAGATCGATGCTTTGTGAAACCCTAGCAGTCTCGGTGCCACCGAACTATGCCTCGTTCTGACCAAGTTCACTAGTTTAGGTCCGAAAAGCTGCTTTGGTATCACCGAGTTTACAAATCGGTACCTCCGAAATGCTTTCTGTGGAAAACTAAAACTAAGTTTTTGACTCAATTTTTTTTGCAAAAACCTCTATGCTTTATGATGCTCATCTACTCTACCTCATCTACATATATTCACAAGGTCTGCTATCAGAGTTTGCATCTTGTCAGATCAGAGTGACAGTCAGAACAAGTCTTAGGAGCAAGTTCATATGAGTGAGGGAACTAGTCCCTCCAGTACCTCAGATGAGGGTAGCAGGAGCACACCCAGCAATTTGCCAAAGGCAGCAACCAGAGCAAGGAAGAAGAAAACCTCAGATTCTGAAGATGAGGACTATGTGGTTGTTGATGATGAGGCCACTTCTAAGAAGAAGGTGCTGAAAAAGGAGTATTGCACAGCTGTAACCACAAAGCCTGGAATGAAGACCAAGGATCCTGTAAGAAGAGTTCCAATGTCTAAGGTCAGAGCCTCTACTCAAGTAACTTTGGGATCTGAACCCAAAGAACCAGTTGTGGCTGAGGAGAAAAGGAAAGAAAGGGTCAAGAAGACCATGGCCAGAGTAGTTGGAAAGCCCTCAATGATAGAAGAAGAGGAAGAGGATGCTGCACCAGCTCCTAAAGCTCAGAAGCTAATGGGAGATGCAATCAAGTCAGGGGCTGCTCCATATAAGCCCAAGTCTAGTCCCAAGGCTGCTGCTGCATGCAAGCCTAAACCCAAGAGGAACACCAGAAACATACCTGCATCTGAGAAGAACAATGCCCCAGTGACTGAAACTGCTGAAGAAGATGAAGATTCTCTTGTTTTGAGAAAGTTGAAGCCCAAGATTCCTAACCACAATGATGCTCATCCAGTTGCAGAAGACATGCACATCAGAAAGGATGTTGGACTAAGATTGTGGAGACAATCAGATCCTTATGTTGTGAGGAGAAGGACAGCAGTTGATTACAGATTCCACACAAAGGAGCAACAAGGACTTTTATGAAACTATTCTACTCGACAAGAAGCCCATTGTATGTGACATGAGATGGATCAACTGGGAATACATCAAGGATAATGAAGAGCACTTCCCAGGAGTTTACGACAGCTTCAAGGCTTGTGGAGTCGATGACTTTGTTGCCCAGAAGCTCACCAAGTGGAATGATAAGCTAATCATGCAGTTTTACTCCACAACTCACTTCTACCCAGATGGGAAAATTGTCTGGATGTCTAAAGGTACTAGGTACCAATCCACAGTTGAGGAATGGTCTGAGTTGATCAATGCTCCAAAAGAGAATGAAGATGACTTGGATGTGTATGCATAAAAGAAGAAAGACCACAACACTATGGCTCACATGTACAGAGAGATCCCAGATAGAGCTTTGGAAACTCACAAGCTTGGATCTGTACACTACTTGTTGTCTGGTCTGTCTACAATCAATTGGATCCTTAGGCACACATTGCTGCCAAAATCAAGTGATCAAAAGATGACCAGAGGTCATGCTATTAACTTGATGCACTTGTTTGATATACCTCAAAAGTTCAAAGTCATGAGCCTGATTGTGAAAGCAGTCAAAAGGACTGCTACTGATCATAAGAGGAGTTGTGGGTATGCTCCACACATTTAGGAGCTCATCAACTCAAAGATGGGCACAGGCACATATCTTTTGGATAAGGAGCATCTACCCTTATACCCTGAATTTGAAGACAACACTGTTGAGATGAATGAGGAGGATCCATCATCTGTGCAAGAACAAGAAAAGAGAGAGAAAGCAAGGGCAGAGAAAGCTGCAAAGATGCCAACTGTTGATGCGACATCTCAAATTTTCCTGAAGAGCAAGCAAGATCAGCTTGGCTACTTGATTGCCTCCACCATGAGGATTGAGAAGGGCTTGGCCACCCTGACTCAAAACCAGGAGAGCTTGGAGAGAATCATAGAGCAGAAGTTTTATGCTCTTGATGTCAAAGTTACTGAGATCCAAACTGCAGTTGAGCAACTTCAGCAGGATGTGGAGGAGAAGAAGCGCAAGTCTACCACAGATGCTTTTGCTAGAGTGCCCAGAGGACAGAGATCTGCTGCAGTGCCTGTTCCATACACCAGAGCTACATCATCTGCACCAGCTACAACTTCAGTGCCTCCAGCTCCAGCACCCACTCCACCAGCTCCAGCTACATCAACTGATGCTTTCTTCCTTGGAGTCATCTCTACACCACCTCATGAAGACCAGGCCTGAGAGTCGTTTAGCACTATGCATTTTTTGTGAACTTTTTGGTAACTTGTTTCCAAAGGGGGATAAAAATGTATAGATCATAGGATTCGAGAGAGAGTGTTGCTTTTGTTCTCCCTTGTTTTGGTGGTTGAACCTTTTTATTCTGTGTGTGCTTGATACTTTATGCCTTTTGTGAGATACTTGGATGATCATGTGTTTGATCATGTGCTATGCTACATTAATGCTTGTTGGATGATATTATCTCTTATATCCTCATATGATCACTCACTTTGCTTAGTGAAGAGTGCATGTGTTTAATTATTATCATTTTGAGTGCTCCACCAAGATGTATGTGACATGGAAGAGTGACCCATGATCCTAACTCATTGTGCATTTGCAGTCCAAAGCAAATTTCAAATAATGCACAAATTTAGGGGGACCTCTTACTTTTCACATACTTCTCAAAGCGACAACGCCTTTCAATCTTATTATCATTTGTCGAAGCTTTGATCTATATGTTGTCATCAATTACAAAAAGGGGGAGATTGAAAGTGCAACTATCCCTGGGGTGGTTTTGGTAATTCCTAACAACATATAGCTCATTGAGCTAATGCTATTTCAAGATAAATATTTCAGGAAAGCTCAATGATTGGCATGGCATGGATGAGAAAAGTGGATCCCTCAAAATGCTAAGGACAAAAGGATTGTCTCAAGCTCAAAGCACAAGACTCCACATTTTCTATTTTAGTGATCCAAGATCACATTGAGTCTATAGGAAAAGCCAATACTATCAAGGAGGGATGAGGTGTTGCTTAATGAGGCTCTGTCTCAAAATGCTTAGTGATATGCTCCAAAGCCCTCAACTACTTTCTCACATCCACATATGACCCAAACCAAAAGTCCAACTCAGCCCCACCGATTCTTTCTATCCGGTGCCACCGAGATCAGATGTCATAGCCACTGCCACAAACCCTAATCAAATCGGCCTCACCGATAGGGATCTCGGTTTCACCGAGATGGGATTGTAATCTCTCTGTTTCCCTTCGTAATGTTTCGGTCCAACCGAGATGAGCGATCAGTCCCACCGAGATTGCAATGCAAACTCTCTGTTTCCCTTTCGTAATGTTTCGGTCCAACCGAGATGAGCGAATCGGTCCCACCGAGTTTTCCTGACCAACTCTCTGGTTAGCTTATTACCAAAATCGGTCCCACCGAGTTTGTGTAATCGGTCTCACCAAGATTATTTTATGCCCTAACCCTAACCACGTCGGTCCCACCGAGTTGACATGTCGGTCCCATCGAAAATCCTAACGGTCACATTATTTGCTAAATCGGTCCGACCGAGTTTCACGATTCGGTCCCATCGAGATTCGTAAGTTGTGTGTAAGGGTTAGATTTTGTGTGGAGGCTATATATACCCCTCCACCCACTCTTCATTCATGGAGAGAGCCATCAGAACATGCCTACACTTCCAACATACATTTTCTGAGAGAGAACCACCTACACTTGTGTTGAGGTTAAGATATTCCATTCCTACCATATGAATCTTGATCTCTAGCCTTCCCCAAGTTGCTTTCCACTCAAATCTTCTTTCCACAAAATCCAAATCCTGCGAGAGAGATTTGTGTGTTGGGGAGACTATCATTTGAAGCACAAGAGCAAGGAGTTCATCAACAACACATCATTTGTTACTTCTTGGAGAGTGGTGTCTCCTAGATTTGCTAGGTGTCACTTGGGAGCCTCCGACAAGATTATGGAGTTGAACCAAGGAGTTTGTAAGGGCAAGGAGATCGCCTACTTCGTGAAGATATACCCTAGTGAGGCAAGTCCTTCGTGGGCGACGACCATGGTGGGATAGACAAGGTTGCTTCTTCGTGGACCCTTCATGGGTGGAGCCGTCAGTGGACTCGCGCAGCTGTTACCCTTCGAGGGTTGAAGTCTCCATCAACGTGGATGTACGATAGCGCCACCTATCAGAACCACGACAAAAACATCTATGTCTCCAATTGCATTTGCCTTCTCAAACTCCTCCCCTTTACCTTCATATGCAATTGTTTTACGTTCCGCTGCTATACTCTTAGAATTGCATGTGTAGGTTGATTGCTTGACTTGTGCTAAGTTGCTAAAATCTGCCAAGAACTAAAATTGGGAAAAGGCAAGTTTTTTATTTGGTCAAGTAGTGTAATCACCCCCCCTCTAGACATACTTTCGATCCTACACTACCCCAACAGACCTCAAGCAAATCCAGAAATTAACTGGATGCGTGGCTGCCCTAAGCCCCTTTATCTCCCAATTGGGAGAAAAGGCACTACCTCTTCATCGCCTTCTTCGACGCACCAAACACTTCGAGTGGACGGATGCGGCCACGGCCGGATTGAAACAAATAAAGGCCCTCTTGGCCAGCAACCCAATCCTGGCTGCACCAAATATCGGCGAACCCATGCTGTTATATATAGCTGCAACAGATCAGGTTGTAAGCGCAGTGCTCGTCTTCGAATGAGAGACGGACGGACATAAGTTCCCGCTTCAAAAGCCGGTATACTATGTATCACTGTCCTCACTCCGTGCAATTCATGGTACCCACATTATCAAAAGATAGCATACGCAGTCTTCATGGCATCCCGGAAACTACGACACTACTTTCAAGAGTGTTCAATCACGGTGGCCTCTGAAGTACCACTCAACGATATAATAAATAACCGCGATGCCACGGGCCGGATTGCTAAATGGGCTATCGAGCTCCTCCCATTTGACATAACATACAAACCACGGCGAGCCATTAAGTCGAAAGTACTGGCTGACTTCGTTGCCGAATGGACAGAAGCCGAACTCCCTAAAGAGTACGGCGCGTACTCCAATTGGATCATGCACTTTGATGGTTCTAAAATGCTGGCTTGTCTGGGGGTAGGCGTTGTCCTGACATTCCCCACCGGAGATACAGTCTAATACGTACTCCAAATATTATACACAGATTCCAACAATGTAGTCGAATATGAGGCTCTGTTGCATGGTCTTCGGATGGCAGTCTCCATGGGCATTCAACGCCTGGAAGTGCGTGGGGATTCGAACCTCGCAATATCTCAAATAAATGGAGACTTTGACGCCAAGGACCCAAAAATGGCGGCTTACCGTAATTCTGTCCTCAAAATGTCAGATCGGTTCGAGGGGCTCGAATTCCACCATGTGGTCCGAGAAAACAATCAAGCGGCGGATATCCTCGCCCGCATCGGTGCTAAGCGTGACCCCATCCCACCTAACATCTTCTTGGAAAGGCTGTTCAAGCCATCCGTGGTGTGGGAAGGGGAGACCGGCAATACCAGTCCAGATCCCGAACAATCTGACGTAATCTGGGGCTCCGCCACCGAAATAACACCCTCCGCCCACGTGATTATGGTTGTCATCGCCCCGTGGACAGAACCCTTCTTAGCCTACCTAAATAGGCAAGAACTCCCTGAGGAACAAAATGAGGCGCATTGCATTATGCGGCGCTCTAAAGCCTACAAAGTTCAGGAGGGAGAGCTTTATAAGAAAAGTGTGACCGGAGTGCTCCAAAGGTGCATCTCCGAAGAGGAGGGACGGCAGCTACTGGCCAAAATTCATGCTAGACTGGGTGGCCATCACACCGCAGCTCGGGCCCTTGTAAGCAAGGCCTTCCGTACAGGTTTCTACTGGCCGACAGCCCAAGCAGACGCACAGGTACTCGTCCAACATTGCGTCGGTTGCCAGATTTTTGCAAATCAAAGCCATATGCCACCTACCGCTCTCCAAACAATCCCCATAACTTCGCCCTTTGTGGTCTGGGGGCTCGATATGGTTAGACCCCTTAAATGAGGAAGCCATAAGAAAAAATACTTGTTGGTGATGGTAGATAAATTCACCAAATGGATAGAGGCCAAACCAGTTAAAATGGCTGAATTCGGACCAGTGATAGACTTCACATCCGGGGTCGTACACTGTTACGGTGTCCCCCACAACATCATCACTGATAAAGGCTCCAATTTCACAGCCGACAAGGTGAAAACTTGGTGCGGCAACATGGGCATTAAGCTCGGTTATGCCTCTGTCTATCATTCCCAAACAAACGGTCAAGTCGAACAAGCAAATGGTCTTATTATGAGCGGCATCAAACCCAGACTAGTGCGATCCTTGAAGGAATCAGATACGCACCGGGTCGAGGAGCTCGACTCCGTATTATGGGGGCTGCGAACCACGCCGAATCGCACCACCGAATACACACCATTTTTTATGGTGTACGGCGCAAAGGCGGTACTACCCTGCGATATCATTCATGACTCACCTCGAGTGCGCATGTACGAAGAGAGAGAAGTCGAGATGGACCGGCAGGACAGTTTAGATGCCCTGGAGGAGGAGCGTGACATCGCGAAGGCCCGTTCCGCATTCTATCAGCAACAGGCTCGAAGGTATCAAAGCAGAGAAGTACGGGCCAAAACTTATAATGTTGGCGAACTCGTTCTACGCCTACCGGAGAAGAAAAAGGACAAGCTCTAGCCAAAGTGGGAGGGTCCTTCATCATTGATAAAGTTCTCACCAGAGGAGCGTACCGTCTATGTGATGCATCGGATAATTGACTCGAGCCGAACCCATGGAACACGGCTAGACTCCGAAGATTCTACGCCTAGTGCCGAACTCTGCGTTCGTCTCCTTACCTCCGCCTTTATTTTTTAAGTTATATCCTCCTTTTTTTCTTTCTTTCTTCCCTTTTTATAGCCTTAAAAGCTCCAAGTGTGCTTCGACTACACACTCCTGCCGCGCTATGCACGCTCAATATACCTGGGGGCTTCTTATACAGAAGCTTAATATAATTACCTTCCGGGGTTTATGCCCACCACATATGCGTCACTTTTCCATATGTACCTTTTTTCACCATTATATGCATCGATATGACTTAAGTTTTGGGCAAGCTGGGTTGCCTGGCTCCTGTGTTTATGCCCTACGTTCCCGTAGTTCGGCTAGGGCATAAGGGGAGCACCTCTGCGATTGTTACTGCTAGGTCAGCCGGATGTGTACCTCAGACTGGGTGAAGCTAAAAGCTAGCGTTCTTAAGGGAATATTCGGTCGGTGAACAAAAGATGTTTCTTACCTACTTACAATATAAACCCCCAGATGTTTTATATCCCGCGTCTCTGTGTGAAGCTCGAACATGCACATTAATTCATGCGTACCCAGGGAAAGGAACCCTTAACGGAACTATTCTCCCTGGAAGATGTTTCTTACTATCCATGTAATATAACATAGCTAGTTGGATACTTGTCTGTTTAAGCACTTATGACCCCCACGCCTGGTTTCCACGCGTACCCCAGTTTACATAATTGAGCGGGTATTTGGATACACTCCGGACTATCGGGTCCGGAGGCTGAAGCGAAAAGGTCCGCCATGACAAATGATTTACAATCCGGCTAGGGACAAAATATGTCATCTGAAGTACACAGTCACTTCAACTGACTAAATTCTTCTTCTATACTATCCAACAGGCTGTCTAGCCTACAATCCTGTTGGGAATACTTTGCGACTAATGCTACCTGGTCATATACCAGACTAACGAGGATCTCTTTCCCATCTGACCCTACGGGCCCGACCCCGGCCATGTGGTTCGGGTCAGCCTTAGTGTATCGCATCTTCACCATGGCCCAAGCTTCCCTTGCACCTTGTCGGCAGGCCAATATCTTCCATAATCAGAAGCGCCGCCGCGCTCCCTTGAGCATCTCTACAAGCTCCCCCATGCCTCCTGGTAGGGATGCGGATGGCCACAAGGCCTAGACGATACCATGCATCACCTGCCGAACTTGTTCGTGCATCTGTGAGAGCTCTTGCAGAAGATCGCCTGCAACTCTGGGCATCTCCTCTTCGGGACGACCTGTTAGCATACCTACAGACATAACTCTGTTAGCCTGTTTCTTCGCCGAACTGTATAAAGGTTCGTTCGAGCACTTACTAAAAATGCCTCCTTGAAGCCTCTTATTCTCCTTCACGGAGTCAGCAAGCTGGGCCCGAACATCTTTTAATTCAATGTCCAACCAGGTATTGGCGTCCTTGAGACCATTTTTCTCTTGAATAACACGTGTAAGCACGCGCTCGCCAGCCTCTAGCTGTCGTTGAGCATGTTGCTCATCCCCCAATAAGATCTCCGAATTGCTTCCGGGATTGTCTGCAGAATCTATTGTCAGATTTGCATGCATGTCAAATACTAACTGGTACATGTCATTACATTCTTTTTGATCATGACAAGTATTACCAGATGAGGCCTTCTTGGACTACTGCGACCCGTAGTTGGGCTTTGCACTCCTCCAGCTCTTGAGACAACTAGGTATTCTTCTCCGTAAGAACCTATGCATACAATGATACTTAAATCAGTTGTGCCAACTGTTTCAAGTCTCAGGGGCTACTGATATACATAATAATCATATTTTCTTACCCGTATATCCTTTACATACTGGTCCATGGCTCTGGCAAGTCCATCTTGAGCGGCTCGGATGTACGCGTCTCCTGAGTTGAAGGCGTTAAATGCCTCTTCAGAGAAACTAGGATCGTGGAGTATGGCCCGGCGATGCCTGTGATTCATGGCGCTCTCCACTTTGGAATTCGTAGCGGACAGTCGATCCGCATCCTCTTTAGGAGGACCATCCGGCCTTGTCCCCACATTAGCCTCTGCCCCTAAGTCCGGCTCTGGAGTCCGGCTGGTGGAGGTGTGGCCGGCAGGCTCTCCAGACACAGTCCGGCGAGCGTTTTTTCTGCCAGGAACCACGAACATTCTTATATTTTAAAGACGATAATCACGAAGCAGTTTTTTTCTACCTCTGTGACGGTGTCTCGGTCTTGACCGCCTTCCTTTTGAGCCTACCCGGCTTCGGTGCCCCTTGTTGACGAGTCACCGCGGGTTCGGCACGGCGCCCCGATGGCCTTCCCTGTAAGACGCAATATGTGTGCGGTGGGTAAGGTGCAAAGAAGGGATCCTTCTCAGAAGTTGGGGCTCCAGTTTTACTTACATGCGATGCAGGGAGTAGGCCAGGGTAATCGGCTATGATGGCCACCAAGGCACCATCACAGCTTAGTTGATAGAACATCCTATCAACAAGCTCCACAAATACGTCCGGATCTTCTTCGAGTCCGGGGTCGAGGGCCCGGTCGGGGTCCTCTGGCTGTGGATCTCCCTCACAGCTTTTCGCAGTTCCTGCTATGAATTAGCAAGGTAAATATTTATGATGAAGAATGTGGGAAGGACTGGAATAAAAGATAGAAGCTCACCCCGCTTGGGGGGTTGTACACGGAGAATCCATCCCGTGGCTTAATACGGATGAACTCTTGTTCTTCTCTTTTGTACAAATCGGACAGTATCTTCGCCAGAGCGGCGGCGGAGTCCGGACCTCTACGACCGCAGCGGGTGGCATCATCTTCTCCATTTAAGTGCCACATGGGTTTCCCCCGATACTGAAGTGGTTGTACCCCCCGCATTATACATATTGACATAACCTCGATTACTGTCAGTCCTGATTTGGCCAGCGTTTTTATCTTGCCCATCAGGTAAAGGACCTCTCTGTTATCTTCCTCCTGGGGGCTCCGGGGGCGCCAGCTGTGCCATTTCTTCAATGGGGCATTTGCAAACTCAGGAAGGCCCATCCGAATAGGGTCCGGAAGGGGGTCGTCCTCCATGTAAAACCACTCTGAAGGCCAGTCTTCGGATGTCTTCTTCGGAGTACCGGAAAGGTATTCGGTCCCGGCGATGCGCCATATTTCGGCTCCGCCCACTTGATATATTGACCCCTCCTGAGTGTGGGTTACGAGGCAGAATAGCCTCTTCCATAGCTCAAAATGAGCTTCGCAGCCCAGAAACAACTCACAAAAGGTGACATAGCCGGGATGTGTAATATGGAGGCAGGAGTGAAGTTATGCAGCTGGAGGCCATAGAACTCTAGGAGCCCGCGGAGGAACGGATGGATTGGAAATCCGAGTCCCCCTAGCAAGTACGGGACAAGGCATATCCGCTCCCCCTGGATGGGTTGGGAAAACTCTCCGCTTGCTCCCCGCAGTTGTATGTGTCTAGTCTGGCTCGGACGGGAACCATGTACGCAGGCGGGGAGAAACCCCCGGGTCTGCAACTCTACCAATCGGCTGTTGGGGATGGAACACTTCTCCCAAACACCTGGCTTAGTGCTACGGGAGCGAGAGGAGGAGCTGCGACGGCCGACCATGATGGGATGGTTTTTTCTGGGCGTGCTCTGATGGATACTCGCTGGGGGAGGATGGTGTGATTTGGATCTGAGGATCCCCGTCTCTTTAAATAGACGATTTACTTACATGGTCAGAGTGGCAAATGTAAAAATGCCCCGACTTCTCGCATTCACTCGACACATGGAGGTAGCCATTATTAAAGCACAGAAGCCGAGGAGTGCAACATTAAGGGGAAGCCGGACACCACTCGTTACAATAGGTACTCTGGATTTGGAGAAGAACCCGCCTTGCAATGTCGGAGACAATCTGCACGTCGGACTCATCGTCATTGAAGCCTGGTTCAAGGGCTACTAAGGGAGTCCTGGATTAGGGGGTCCTCGGACAGCCGGACTATATCGGCTGGACTGTTGGACTATGAAGATACTAGATTGAAGACTTCGTCCCGTGTCCGGGTGGGACTCTCCTTTGCATGGAAGGCAAGCTTGGCAATCCGGATATGTAGATCTCCTTCTCTGTAACCGACTCTGTGTAACCCTAGCCCCCTCCGGTGTCTATATAAACCGGAGGGTTTAGTCCGTAGGACAACAACAATCATAATCATAGGCTAGCTTCTAGGGTTTAGCCTCTATGATCTCATGGTAGATCAATTCTTGTAATACATATTCATCAAGATCAATCAAGCAGGAAGTAGGGTGTTACCTCCATAGAGAGGGCCCGAACCTGGGTAAACATTGTGTCCCCCGCCTCCTGTTACCATTATCCTTAGACGCACAGTTCGGGACCCCCTACCCGAGATCCGCCGATTTTGACACTGACAACGGGCGCTCTAGTAAGCACGCCACTGCAACAAGAGTAAGTAGTGGCGGGCAAGAACACACTGCTCGCCATTGCCTATTTTCTAGTACTGGCGAGCAAACTCCACCGCTCACCAATGATGAGGCTCTACCAGTGGCGGGCGCCCGCCCATCACTGATGTGGTTATAGCAGTAACAGGAGGTCTGTGACGGGCGCCCCTGGGAGCCTTGCCTGCCACTGCTGGGCTTTTCCTACCTGCCATTGCTAGGCATTCTGTAGTAGTGAACATGCAAAAGGAAAGGCACCCAGAGGGCGTGAGGGCATTTTACCACTTGATTTTAGACGAGTTAGCTTGTAGAATGTTTGTGGATGGCGGCTGCCGGATATGCGTTTGATCAAACTTATCCTTGATGTCCTTTTTTTCTCTCCTACAGGTCAAGCTATTATGGATTTTATAGCTCACTATCATTTAGGCAGCTCCAACGGCGACCCATAAATTTCCTCCCACACCCATCCACAGATAGGTGGGAATCAGCCGACGGACACGGATGTGAGACGCCACCATCCAATGTTGCATGTATACATTCGGCTAACAATTTGAACTCGGATGACATTTGTTCAAATACGGCTGGATTTCATTACATGTACATCAACTAAGTGGTGCTAGTTTGGCTCTAGAAGTATAATTAATACCTGATCTAAATGGTCGCCGGCGACCGTTCCCCATGTCCGGTCATGAGGCTCGAGAACTGAAACTTTGCCTTCTCCAGCTCCGCCTCGATGCTCTCCAGCTCTGCCTCTGTAACCTTCTCCTTTGGAGCCCCGGAAAGAGAAGATGTCCGCTTCCATGTCGCTGCCAAGCGGCTCATCGGTCAACAATGTTCAGTCCACCAAGCTTGGCTTGAATGGGAGGGGAGGAGCGGTGGCCTTCTTGGGACCCAAGCGGCGGCGACCTGTCATGCACTACTCTTCCTTGCTGCAGGCGGCGCCCGTGGACATGCCAACTTCGTGGTCGTGGCGGCAGAGGAGGAGGGTGGCACAGAGGACGAGGAGGGTGGTGCTTGCTCGTCATCGGTTGCATCCTCCGTTGGGACGTCGTCATCCTCACTCCTCTGGCTTCCTGCCGGCCATCCGGCCGGCAACAATGGTGGCATTCTCCTTCTTCTAGTCCGGCGTCAGCCCGTCCTAGATAGCTTTGGCGGGGAGGAATCCATGGTGGGAGTGGTGTGGGGAGGATCAGAGGCAGATGCCTGCGGCTACGGCCGGGGTAGCAGTTTATATAGCAATAGCGGGTGGTACAGGGACAAACGGGTGGCGCGGAGGAGATGCCTCGACAACCGCGTGACATCAATGTGGGCGGCAGACAGACGGACGGGTGACCATCGTGTCGTTTGAACACGCAGCAGTCGCGTGCACCAGGAAGCGGCACCACTACAAAAAAATACACTTGCGTGATGATACGTGTTTGTCATAGTAGGTCATGTTTTCTGTCATGCATGTACATCCATGACGATTTTATGACAGAATCAAGATAGTCATACCTGTGTTGTCGTAAAAGTGTTCCATGACATTACCAAAATTATCATCACGGAAGTGTCCACTTCCATGACGATAAATGGTGCATCATGAAAGTGCTTTCGTCAAGGGTGACTGACACGTGGCATCCACTATAACGGGTCACCATTAAGCTATCGAGTCTGGTTGGATACGATAACCTGTGAACAACCCTGACCCATGAGGATTTTCCACGTGTAAAATTCTCATTGGCCGAAGGAAACACGTGTTGGCTCACCGTTGGGGCAGATGTCATCCACTCATTGGACAGGTGGCACCTATGATAGGTCGACACGTGGCACGGACCAACAGTGGCCCATTCCGGTGAAAAAGGCCGGCCCAGTAAATATTAGCAGGCCGGCCCATATAAGGCCTACTTGTGTCCGGTCCATTTAAGCCCACGACCCATACAAGATGTGCTAATTCGGCCCATCAATGACCCATTAAAGATTTGACACCATTGCAGCCCATCGTCAGTTCGAGCCCGTTAACATCCCGCTATATATTTGGGCTCAATATTGGCCCGATGTGATTTCGGCCTGTTAACGGCCCATTCAAGGGATGGGCCAATTTTCAGGTTGTACATCTTTCGGCCTTTTAGCGACCCATTTAAGTGTTGGGCTAATTTCTGACCTGGTGTGTCTTTCAGCATGTTGACGGCCCATGAATGAGTTGGGCCATTTGTAATCGGACCTGAGCTTTGGCCTTTTAGCGACCCATTTAAGTGTTGGGCCAATTCCTGGCCCGGTGTGTCTTTCACCCTGTCCACGACCCATAAATGAGTTGGGCCATTTGTAGTTGGACCTGAGTTTTGGCCTTTTAACAGCCCATGCTCTTCATGGTCCAATACCAGCCCGGTTTCTCTTTCGGCCTACTAAAGGCCCACAACACAGTTGGGCCATTTATAGTACGACCTGACTTTCAGCCTCTTAGCGGCCCATGCT
This sequence comes from Triticum aestivum, assembly GCF_018294505.1. Classification (NCBI taxonomy): domain Eukaryota; kingdom Viridiplantae; phylum Streptophyta; class Magnoliopsida; order Poales; family Poaceae; genus Triticum; species Triticum aestivum. The sequence continues at coordinate 105,701,735 of NC_057813.1, forward strand.
CTTCATGTTCCAGTACGAGCCCGCTGTCTCTTTCGGCCTGCTAAAGGCCCACGGTATAGTTGGGCCATATGTAGCCCGACCTTAGTAACGGCCTGTTAACGGCCCATGAAATCAAATGGACCCACCTTTTGCCTGCTTTGATGTCGGCCTGTTAACGACACGGGAGGTAAGAGGACTGGCCATTAACTTTCGGCCTGGTAACAGCCCATTAATTTACTGGGCCCACTAAAGTTCGTACATGTCTTTAGGCCAAATTAGATAATTTGAGCCCATTACGACGAGCAATTATGCACAGGACCAAAACCGATCAAGCAAAGGTACGACATACAGGGAAAAACGTTGCACATCCAACATATATTATAGGAAATTACATCCACTGGGCAATTGATTCCAGTGCAAATAAATGAACAGAACCTAACGATCTACAACGTCACAATCTGCAACCTCGGCGCAGATGACGCCCATAAGCATGTGGGCAAGTTCTTGCTGCTTTGCTACACTATCTCTAAAAACATTGATCAGTTGTTGTTGCGCACGAATGTGCACCTCTGATTCCTCCACCATTTCCATCATTGCTTCAGCCATTAATTGGTTCACAAACGTACATTTTTTCCATTGCATTCGATACAGAGGAAACTGGACAGATTTAGATGACGATTCTGGCAGGCTTGTATTATTGATAGTGGAGAGTGTCTCGACCACTCCATCATAACATAAATTAGGATGGGAACCGAATAGATTAATCATGAGTTATTTCCATATTACCTGGCCTAAATTTATTGGAAAGAAACAATGGGGTTGCCTTGCTGTTTTCAGAGTTTGTCTTCTTATCTTCAGCAGCCTGCACCAAACTAACACACTAGCATTGCTATCATTGGCCAAGTCAGATAATAGGAAAGCAACATTGACACAACGAACATTTGGGCTACTAGCCTACACCAGATTAAAACAATATGGCACAACTATCATCAGCCAGGTAAGGTAATACGAAAGCAACATTGACACAATGAATGAATGGGCAACCAGAGCAGCACTACAATTCAGTAATGTGCATGATATGAGATAGTACACTCATGCAAACCAATATGCAAAACTACCAAGCAGTTTTCCTTACAAAAATAAACATTGGTGCATTTAACATTTTGCTACAACTAATTTTAGATTAGATAAAGGTTGGATTCACGCCGATTAACAAAATACATGCTGATGTAAAAATATAGTTATATACAACAGGTACTTACATCAGCATTGGAGCACAAAGAATTCCCGCAAGATATTTTCCTCGAATACGATCCCAATGGAGGAAGTCTTCTATCGTTTATCCTTGCAATAAAATTCCATTATGCAAGGATACGCACACGCTTCTTAGAATGGATTTGACATTCGTTTGCTGGATTGGAGCGAACTAGTTCTTTGGCTACTGGAATCTGCTTATTAATAGTGGGAATTAGGTTTCTCTGTGCTGGAGCAGTATCTATGAAAACTGAAGTTGGTGTATTATCGCCTGGCGTTTGGAACTTTTGCAAAGACCTAGTTTGTAACTCTTCAGATTCTAACATAGCCATCTTCCCCTTGCATGCCTTATATAGAAGAATGGTGCTTCAATTATAAGACATGCTACAACAGAGATGGAATAGGTATTGAAGAATAGAAAGGCATGACATACTGACATGTATTCCCTCCATCCGGAAATAAATGGATGGGTCTAGGCGTATTTCAGTTCTAGATACATCTAGTTTTATCCATTTCTGCGACAAGTAATCCGGACAGAGGGAGTATGATGTAAGAGCTAGTGATACGACAGGACAACAGTGTAAAAAACACTACTTGAATGTAAAATTGTATGCTAGCAGAATACATACAGAAAAACACTAAGGCAACATATGCGTGTATGATTGGGAAACGAAGATGGCATTGCAAGAGACCACTAGAACAACACTTCAATGTAAAAAAAAGAACATGACATGGTAGACAGATGAAGTACATACTGATGAATAACAATGCGTAAGATATTCAAAATCATGATGTCCAAACTAAGAAGATGGCATTGCGATAGATTAGAATGACAGTACTTGAATTTGAAAACATGTTATCATGAATGGAATAGGTACTGAAAAACAGGAAGGCGTGCCATATTTACATGCATGATCGATAGGCTAAGCACAAGGCATTGCAATAGAGTAGATGCACTCCAGGACATTATATGCATCTTGTACCCATACCAAGGGCGAAGTAAGAGCAAGGACCTTGTGGGGTGAATAGGATTCATCATCTTTCTGCAAGTCTTGTGAAGAACTGCCTTTACATGTTCCATCATATTGGCTATCATTGACGTCAAGTTTGTCGGCCATTACATTGCTCCGTGAGGTTCTTGTGCATAAATCAGTGTGTGCAATTATATCTGACATGCATGGAAGACAACTAGTAGTTAGATTTATGTAATGAGTGCATGTAGGAGATGACATAAATAGTAGGACTGGGGTAACTAGCAGCAACAGGTCTCAAAAACTAAAGGGAGAACACAGATGAAAGCTACAGAATATGTATCGTTTGTACTCGAGATTAACTAGATGGCACACAAAAGTATTAAAGAACAACATAGGTAATACTAGAAGTGGTATAATACTATAATCACCAGCCTATGGGATAGCATTGGCTGATGAATGATAACTATGGAACATCGTTACCTAAAGAACAAGTCTCTTAGCTAAACTATGGAACAACGTTAACTCTTGAACAAGACCCGTAAGAGATCAGCATGAATATATAGTGAAATGTGATAATCTATTTTCCATGCTTAGATGAATAACAAAGCCATAAATGTTGCACATAAGTAAGATGAGAGTGCAACCTATCAGGCCGCAATCCATAGGAGTGAGCATCATGTGCTGACTTGTCGATGGCCTTGCAGTTGTTGTGGCTGTCCATGTCGGGCACGCGCATTCGATGCAGGGAATTGTTGAGTGGGGACTATAGATCCCTTATGGTGTATGCTTCCCTTGTTGGAGCAGCTGTGGTGAATCGGAGGACGGTGTGGCTGAAGATGCAGAAAACGCATAATGTTAAGAATGACACGTCTCTCTGATCTGAAGAAATACCCTAAGAGATCAATATCAAGGTACGAGAGTGGTCACACGTCTGTTCACTGAAGACTAAATTGGGGTCACACGATTTTATTTTGTTTTGGTACTATCCGATCTATGCCGGATGGCTTGATGGCTGTCTTGTGCCTCCCTGCTGACATTGTTCGGAATCTTCCCCGAAGAGCCAGCAAACAATGGTAGAGCAGCCTGCCTCCGCTATCCGTGGCCCCAACCAAAACCCCGCTCCCCGCCCCACCGCACCGCTGTGGTTGCGCCGCCCCCGGGCCAATCCACAAAGACTCTCCGTCATCCAGATCTGGCGGCGGCAGTACCTTCAACCCACACAACTCTAAGATATCCATCTAAGTGCTGCTTCCATGGCGTACTTGTGCCCCCGCACCCTTACGTTAGACACCAGCAAACCGGCAGCCTAGGAGCTCTGCCGCCTCGAGGGGTGCTGCTTCCCATTGGTAATCGATTGGCCCAGAATAAAAATTCAGACAACTGACGCCTAAATATAGTGATTTGTGATGAGGGTGCGACCTATCTGGCGGCATGGTGAAGTAGGCCGGCGCGGTTGCGGTGGAGACCGGTGGCAGGGAAGCAGAGATGTCGCGGCGGTTAACGGCTATGGGGAAGCAGCACCGGGGCTCTGGACGGATCCGAAGTTGGAGCCGCTCCGGCGCCATGAACAACGGTGGGGGTGAATCGGCTCCGGTGTGGTTCACACGGCAGTCATCAAGGTAGCTCCAGCAGCACGGAGTAAGAGGCACATGACCCAGTGCACGACAGCAAATGGGCAGCGTCTCCGGCATTAGGGAGGAGGGCAGCTATGAATTTGGTGCGGTGGGGGCGCCATGAGGAGGGGATGAGGTTTCGCGGCTTGGGAGAAGGGAGCTTCCGAGGAGAAGGTGATTTGGCGCCCACGAGGTATGAATGGGAAGGGAATCGGGAGGGGAGTGGAACCATGTCTTACGGATGCATTTGTCTGAAATGTGGGGGAGTTACAGTTCTACCCCTGCCTTTAGGCTTCTCGGCTTGGGTCTGTGTACTGAGTGTCGGGGATACTAGAGTAACTTTGCTTCTCCCCAAATAGTGGGCGCGAGCGATTTCGGGCGTGGAGGGCGTGTTTTGAAATATAGTGGGCACGAGTGATTTTGGGCGAGGAGAGCATGTTTTTAAATAGTGGGCGCGAGCTATTTCGTGCGAGGAGAGGGTGTTTTGCCGACCATGGTTTATGAATTATCCGACACATGTTATATCGGCCGAGGAGAAGGCGTGCTTGAATGAAGTTATGAACCTACCCTCGATGTACAACGGGCCAATTGATGTGTGTCCCACATAGGCCGATAATTTCGCATCTCCCATTTATTTGCCTGGGAGAATTCCATTGAGCAGAGGGTGTTTAACGGTTTTTTCAAAATTTGGGAGAACGAGCATCCACGTCTACCTTACCAAGTCGATTCGAATCAAATTTTGAAATATTAGCTTGCCACCTCTTTTTTAGATGGAGAGATGATGCTCAGGAGTAATGTGTTTTTACATTCTCGCTGCTAGCAATTTACCATATGACAAATAGTTGACCCACTCAAAAACGGGAATCAAACCCAAAATGAAATATCTCCATTCAATGAAATAGCTCGTTCACCAAGTCAAAATAGTGAACTAAATCCAAAATTGAACACCTCCATCAAGTAGCATGTTGTACAGTATTAGAGTACTCCATGAACATGTTAAAAGTCAAATTAATGAACTTGTTTGATATACGCATATCTCCGTTCATGTGTGGATTGCAGACAACATGTTCACCAATTTAAATATTTGAATGCAAGTTTATATTGAAACATGGTTTATATTAGTCTTTGATGCATAAAACGCGACCTCCCCCTCTCCCGGACTCCTTCTCTCTCT
>NC_057813.1:105706970-105739571 GCF_018294505.1 Triticum aestivum
ATATGTCTCTCTCGCACACTATGTATGATTCTCTAGTCCAAGTTAAATATCTTGCGTGCACTCATCGTATGCACACAAATTCCTTGGCTCATTGCCCGTAACTCTCCCACGCACCACTCTGTTGTCTCGGAGCTCTTCCCTCTCTCTCTCAATCTCTCCATCTACCTGGGTCACACATACACATGCATATCTCACTCGCACTCGATAGACCCATCTAAAACTCTATCTCTCTCCCTCGTTCTCTCTCCATATCTGTCAGATTTCGGGTTCCGGGAGACCCTTAAGGTTCAATCTCTGGGGTGCGCACGGAGATGGCTCCCTCTACCAACTCACGTCTTGTCGCCTCGCAAAGGATCTAAACTACATGAAGAGCAACACAAGGGACACGAGGTTTATACTAGTTCAAGCCACCATTGTGGTGTAATACCCTACTCTAGTTTGTGGTGTGGTGGATTGCCTCAGGGGCTGATGATGAACAATACAAAGGAAGAACTGCCTCGCGAGGGGAGGAGTTCTTGTGGAGGTGATGCCTCTTGGGAAGGATTGAATCCGGATCGAATCCCTTTCTACTGTGGTGGCTAGCCCTATTTATAGAGCGAGGCCCTGGTCCTCTTCCCAAATATTGAGCGGGAAGGGCGCCAACAATTGGCCATTTTGAAGGGGAACATCTAGTACACTTATCCTGACTAAAGTTGGTCCTCGCCTGCCAAAGGCTCTGATGATGACGCCGGCTTGGGTTCCATGATGACCTCCATCCTGCCGTTCTGCTGGTCTTGTTCTTGTTGCACCGAAATGGTTGCCTTTGCTTGATACCCTTGCCTGCGCTTGCCCCCTTTGCACCAAAGAGGAAACAAGGACTCTACGCAGGTCGGTGCCCGCCTGGCGCCCGCCTGGCTTCGGTCGTCATGGCTTGCGTCATGGGCACCTCGTGAGGTGCCCCGCCTTGATCTCTCCGCCTCCTCGCGAGCCAGCCTGATGAGGCTATGCCTGAGGAAGCTTCGTGTCGTCCGCCCCGCGAGGCTTGGCCCCACGCGAGGGTCTTGAGCATGTGTCGATGAAGATGGGCCATACTAGGCCACTCCTTGAGCCACGCCGCAGGCCACAGGCAGGTAAGTCTGGGTACCCCCATTCCCAGAACGCCGACAGTAGCCCCAGGGCCCAAGGAGCGCCCGGACTTGGCTTAGCAAAGAAGCGAAGGGGCAAGTGCGAAGCGCCACAGGCCCCAACAGCCTGCGGCCTTGGGCGCCGCGTGGTGGTTGATTGGACGTGAGCGTCCCCACTTCTCCATGACACATCGGCAACTGCATGACTTGACAAGTCCCTGCATGCAAAAACTGGTCATGATTACCAGTGATCGTCGAGGCCGACGGTTGGCCTCCTCCGGCTACATGTACGGAATGGCGCGAGCTCTTCCAGTTCGTCCCTTTGTGCTACACTCTTCCTTCTTCTTCCTCGCCCTTGCTCCACCTTACGCTAATGGTACCAATCTGCCGGTTTTCTACAGAAGAGAAGGGGAAGCCCCCCCGAGAGGGCTCCATTCCGCTTCCGCTAAAGAAGCGGCCTATCCTCTACCGCGGAGGAGGGGGTGCCTGGCAGGAGGTGTCAAGGCCATGGTTCGAGCGGCCGCCGCCTGGATTCCCATTGCCCTTGTACGCCCGGATTGAGGGCCCTGAAGACGTGGGCGCCGAGCGACATCGCCAGAGACGCCATCGTCGCCGGCGGATTACGGCGGTGCACGTTGTTCCTCCTGGAGTCGATACCGGGGGCTCCTCTCGCGAGCTGGTGCTTCACACCGCCATGCCTCCTTGATCTTGGCATTGCCTTCCTCCATCATTTGCCTTCGAGATCCTGCCAAGGGGGCCTCTTGAACTCTGGCTGCAGTACGCCGACTGCAGTACCCCTGCGACCGAAACGAAGGTCGAGGTCGTCGCTCCGGGCAAGGTCTTCATGACCCGAGGCTGGGGCGAGATCGTCCGGGTCTGCCGATCGGAAGGGTCCCTCGTGATCCACCTGGATTATGATGGCGCCTCCCTGATGCTCTTCAAGGTCTTCGACGAAGAAGGACGCCGGCTGGAGTGCTGAGGCAGCGGTCGGAGCTTTGGAGCGGCAAGGACCAGGCCTGCCGCCCGCCCTTCTAGCAGCTCCTTTGGTGGCAGCGGGCGCGTCGGGGGGGTCCAGCGACTCTTTCGGACTCTTCTTGACTCCGTGACGAGCGACGACAGCTACGAGCCTCCGAGCTCATGCCGTGCCCGAAGCTAGGCAGCTGCGTCAGGCCCTCGGCACCATTGATCTGGATGGAGCTGGCGCCGACATCTGATGGCCCACTGTTGATGATGGCATCTGCCGTCGCGGTGCCTGTAGTTAGGACTCCTTAGGATTCACGTCTTTTGTCCCTGCAAGGAACCGAAGTACCACCCCACGGAGGTATGTAAGGCGCTAGCCATGACTTTTTGTGCATACGTATCCTTATTATGAATTGGTGTGAGATGCTCGTCCCGTCTTAGCTTAGTTCCTCCTTTCGAACCTCGCGAGGACTTGATGCTCTGCACCGACAGGTCCCGGTCCCAAGGCAAGCTTCAGCCATCGCTGGTATGCCAGGTCGCGATGCCGTGGTCAAGGCCAGGAGGTGAGTGGCCCGAGGTCCAGTAAGAGCCCCCGAGTCGCGATGCTCAGGAGGTCCCCTTTGGCGCTCAAGCAGCCATCGTTTGGTGAGAAAGGAGCGCAACATTGCCAACACAGAGCTGCATGTGGTGCAAGGTTGGTGTTGTGATAGCTAGTAGCTCTGGAGGATGACTTATCTCGAAGGCCTGAAGCCACTCCTTGGCACGGCACCAGGTCCGTGCGTCGGCAGCTGAGGAGTTGGCGGGCGAGGTCCTCACGAGCCTCTTCCCCCTTTCCCTTACTCCCCTTCGTGCTCTATGTCCTCGGGTCCCGTCCCTCGAGCGAGCTCAGCCGTCACTGGTATGGCAGGTTGTGATGCCATGGACAAGGCCAGGAGGTGAGGGCTGGAGAGCCAGTAAGAGCCCGTGAGTCGCGATGCTCAGGCGCCCCCCCTTTAACGTGCAAGAGGTTCGTGCGGTCGAGATGGAAGGAGACGCCGTGAAAGCCTCTCCCGAAGTTGCTCCTTAAAGGTATCCTGCGAGCTCATCACAAGGAAAATGAGGTTTGCCGTTACAATTGCCAGCCAGCTACTGGTTGCTCTGGAGGGGTGACGAGGGCACTGAGGGCCTGGTGAGGTGGCGCCTTGCGGGGTTGCCACGGCCAGAGCTCAGTCACTCAGGTTTGTCGACATTGCAGGGGCGGACCCATGCGCAAGCGTCGTGTCGTTAAGGAGCAGCTCCATAAGTTGGTGTCAATCGAGCGGGCGATTAACTCAAGCACGTTAAGCATGAAGGAGCAAACTCGTTTAGATAGATGAAGAAAAAGGCAAACACCGCTGGGTCAGGCCCGAGCGGCTTGGGGATAATGCAGCCCGAGGGGCGCCCCCAACAAGGTAATCTAAAGACATGAAAAAAAGGGATACATGCCACAGGGACGGACCCACGCTGCCTGGGAATGATGCAGCCTTGGGGGCGCTCCCAGCTGAAAATGATACTCGAAGGATGTCAACTGATGATGTTGAAGATGAAGGGTTGCTGAAGTAGCTGACGACTCACGCTGCGGAAACCGATCCTCACGAGCCCCCAACCCAGGAGCCTCGGGGGGCTCCGGAGGTGCTGGCGGCTCTTCAAGGGCCATCTCCATCTCTGCCAGGACCACGAAATGCCTGACCTCCTGAGTCTCCAGAATGCTCCTCATGAGGTGCTGACGTGCAGCAGCGGCGGCCAGCAGGCCGAAAGGCATGCGAACATAGCTGTGGGTTGGACCTTCGCAGCGTCCCACGCGTGAGGGCCAGAAGCGCTCTTGAGAGGCAGCTCGGTTGAGCCCTGGTACGTCGATGCAGACGCGCAGCCCACCATCCTCGCCTGGATGGGGAGCTACGGCGGGTAAGCGGCGGCTGCCACTCATGACTCTTGACTCCTGTAGCTCGTGAATGATCTCGCTGATGAACTCCCGAGGGTTTGGCCCTCCTTGCCTTGTTCCTTCCTGAGGGAAATGTGCTTTGAAGCACGCCTCCAAGTGGTGCCCAAACGCCTCCCTCGTGATCTTGGCAAAGTCGATGGCCCTCCAGGAGAGAGCCCCCGAGCCTTGCCCGAGGAGGGCACCGGGTGCGCCCTCCTATGCGATAGAAGGAGGCGCCCCTTGAACGGGCACGGATCCTGAGGGGCCTGCCTCCCGAGGGTTCAGACCAGGCAATGTCTTCTTCTTCTTAGGGACTGCCTCGGGAAGTCTTCCGCTCTTGTGATCTGGGTCTTCGATTGACGCGGCTTGGAAAGCTCGCTCAAGGGAACACACTGCATCCCTCTCCTCACAAGGCACTGTGATGACTCCACCGCTTCCTAGCATCTTGAGGACATTGTAGCCATGATGGGTCACTGCCATGAACTTGGCCAGGACTGGGTATCCCAGGATGGCATTGTATGGCAGGAGAATGTGGGCGACATCGAAGTCGATGAGCTCGATGCGGTAATTGTCGCGCTGCCCAAAGGTGACAGGAAGGCGGACTTGCCCTATCGGAACTGTGGAACCATCAGTGACTCCTGAGAAAGGCTTGGTTGGCTAAAGCTGATTGTATGGCACTTGGAGATTGTTGAACGTCTCGACGGACAGGATGTTGAGTCTTGCTCCACCATCGATGAGGGTCCAGGTGACTTGCACATTGCTGATGATTGGGGAGCAAAGCATGGGGAGGACTCCGGCCGTGGCTGCGCACTTGAGCTGATCCGCAGAGCTGAATGTGATAGCGCACGCTGACCACCTGAGAGGGCGCGTGGCCTCAAGCTTGGGGAGGACTGCATTCACCTCGCGAGCAAAATGCTTGAAGATGCGCTGAGAGGCTGGGGCCTATGCACCGCCCAAGATGCAAGCGATTGCACGCGGCTCCTGGAAGCCCCCAGCCCCTTCGTCTTGATGATGGTCTTCATTCCTCCTTGGCTGAGGTGGCAGAGGAGGGAGGCCTGTGTTGCCTTGTGGGCGCTCCTCACGGGGCTGATCCGTCCAACCTTCCTCGCGAGGCTGGTCCTGCCAGCGGTCCTCGCGAGGTCGGTCACGCCACCCTTGACGAGGACCACGGTCTTCCCATCGTCCTCCACCTCTTCCTCCTCCTCGGCCATAGCCCCGGTCGTTGCGCTCGGGGCGTCAGCCGGCACGCACATCTCGAACAGCCCTGAGCTCTTGGCATTCGTTGGTGTTCTGGGTGTGGAGGTCATGGTACACACAGTACCGGCTACCCTTCGATGACTCAGGCTAATCCCTGCCTTACTTGGTGTCTGGCTCTGCTGCCAGCACAGCAGCCCCCTTGCGCTTCACGTCCTTGACCTTGGGCTTCTTCTCTTCTGGGTCGGCAGTCGGAAGCTCGAGGAGGGAGAGACGCCCTTCCTCGGCCCTGGCGCACTTGGTTGCCAAGTTGAACAGCTCCAGGGATGTGCACAGGTCTTCATGGATTTCTAGCTCCTCTTTCATCTTGATGTCACACATGCCGTCGGAGAATGCTGAGATGATGACCTGCTCAGTCACCCTGGGGATCTTGAGGCCAGCGTTGTTGAAGTGCTGGATGTACTTTTGCAAGGTCTCTCCTGGCTGCTGCTTGATGCGGCGCAGGTCGCTCATGGCCGGGGGCCGGTCGCGAGTGCCCTGGAAGTTGGCGATGAAGCGAGTGTGCATCTCGCCCCAGGAGGAAATCATGCTAGGAGCCAGATTCAGGAGACAGGTGCGGGCACCGTCCTTGAGTGTCATGGGAAACCAGTTCTCCATGACCTTCTCGTCCCCGTTGGCGGCTTTGATGCCCAGCTCGTAGAGCTGTAGGAACTCCGCGGGGTCAGCCGTGCCATCGTAGCGCGGGGGCAGGTCTGGCTTGAACTTGCCTGGCCAGGCCACACCGCGCAGCTCGGCGGTGAAGGCACGACAGCCTGCAATGGCCACGGGAGGCCTTTGGTGACGAAGAGCTTGATCTTGGAGGTCTCCGCGCATTGCCGCCAGGAGCAGCGCCGGGTCTTGGCATGCTGGAGCAGGAGCGCGGTCATAACATGCAGTGTCGGGAGCACACGGGCAGCTTCTTAAGGACGAGGGATCTCTTGGCAGCTCTTCTCTTGCTGCGCGGGCGCTGGACGGAGCGGGTCCCGTCCTGGGGCCGTGCGCCTCGGGGCCAGGGCGCCTTCTTGAGGGGGAGGCGGTTGAGGCGTCTCCGAAGCCGTGTTGCCCGCGCAGGGCGGGGTGCGGTGCAGCGAGAGGGATGGTGCAGGGGAGCCCCCGACGGCGCTGACGAGCTCGGTTATGCGGGCGAGCCACTTGTCGTAGAGGTCGTCGACGGGACGGTAGTGCAGGAGCTCCCGCGCCAGGAGCAGCGCGGCGTGCGCGTTCGCAGGAGCACAACGGGCGTGGGACGAGGAACCGGCTGGAGTCAGCGATGGGGTGGCGGTGCAGCCTTCTCGCCGCACCAAAGGATGCAGGGACGATGCCTGCTGCTCGTTCCCCGCCGGGCCAGTGGCGGCGTTGACGGTAGGCAATAGGGAACGGCGGGGGCATCTGCCGATGGGCGCCGTCTGGGCGACGCGGTTGGCGAGAGCAGCCCGGCGCTCGGCGCGGGCTCGACGAGTGTCAGACATGGATGCGACCAACGGCGAAACACAAGGCGGCGGGAGGCGGATTCCGGCGCACCCCTACCTGGCGCGCCAAATGTCGGATTTCGGGTTCTGGCAGACCCTTAAGGTTCAAACTCTGGGGTGCGTGCAGAGATCGCTCCCTCTACCAACTCATGTCTCGTCACCTCGCAAAGGATCTAAACTACACGAAGAACAACACAAGGGACACGAGGTTTATACTAGTTCGGGCAACCATTGTGGTGTAATACCCTGCTCTAGTTTGTGGTGTGGTGGATTGCCTCAGGGGCTGATGATGAACAATACAAAGGAAGAGCTGCCTCGTGAGGGGAGGAGTTCTTGTGGAGGTGATGCCTCTTGGGAAGGATTGAATCCGGATCGAATCGCTTTCTACTGTGGTGGCTAGCCCTATTTATAGAGTGAGGCCCTGGTCCTCTTCCCAAATATTGAGCGGGAAGGGCGCGAACAATTGGCCATTTTGAGGGGGAACATCTAGTACACTTATCCTGACTAAAGTTGGTCCTCGCCTGCCAAAGGCTCTAATGATGACACCAACTTGGGCTCCACGATGACCTCCATCCTGCCGTTTTGCTGGCCTTGGTCTTGTTGCACTGAAATGGTTGCCTTTGCTTGATACCCTTGCCTGCACTTGCCCCTTTGCACCAAAGAGGAAACAAGGACACTGCACAGGCCGGCGCCCGCCTGGCTCCTGCCTGGCTTCAGTCGTCATGGCTTGCGTCATGGGCACCTCATGAGGTACCCCTCCTTGATCTCTCCGCCTCCTCGCGAGCCAGCCTGACGAGGTTGTGCCTAAGGAAGCTTCTTGTCATCCGCCCCACGAGGCTTGGCCCCTCGCGAGGGTATTGAGCATGTGTCGATGAAGATGGGCCTTACTGGGCCACTCCTTGAGCCACACCGCAGGCCGCAGGCAGGCAAGTCTGGGTACCCCCCGTTCCCAGAACGCCAACAATCTCAGACGTAGACACACACACACAATATCATGCCTAGCCAAGTATGATGGTCTGTCACTCAATTGTAGGCATACGCAGTCCCCCCTATATGTATATGACTAGCTAATCTTAGTCTCCACCACAAACATGTGCATGGTCTATCTTGATTTCTCTTGGGGCATCTTTGTATCGCGCACGCACCTCCCTCGATCTCCCACCCATATAGTCCCCTCACGATCTCGAGTGGGTCTCTATATCACAAACACACCCTCTCTCCCTCCCCATGTGTCCATGTTCTCCATGTGTCCCTCTCTGCCTTTGTTCCTTGTTGGCTAGACCTCTATGGGACATGTGTTATAGGGTGTCTCTCACCGTTGCAAACAGTCACGCACTAGCTATCTTCGTGTGTCTCCTCACCTTGCTTTTCTATCTCGGAGATGCATGCGTGATATGTTTGCATAAGAAACGAAAAAAACATTCTCTCTCTAATTTATCATTTGTTGTCACTTTCTCTTTCACACACATACACTTTTTGCATACTCACTCATTCTCCTTCACATGCACTTGATCTCTCTCAACTTAGGCACTCTCTTCGGTTCATAGCATATAGATTTATTGAAAAGTCAAACATCACAAAGTTTGACCTTGTACGTGGAGAAAAAACATTTAGATCTAGAACGGCAAACATATACCATTAGATTCACCATGAGATGTAGTTTCGTATGATGTATCTTTGGTATTGTAGATAGAAATAACATTTGCGTAAACCTGATCAAAGTTTCCAAAGTTTGAGTTCTAAAAAATTTACATGCACTACATTATCGAGCGGATGGAATGTCTCTTTCCCCCTCTCAAGTATCTGACGCACCACTCAGCCTTATCGGGGCTCCTCTATCTCTCTTAAAATTTATATCTCCCTGGTTCACACATACACATGTCTCGCTCACGCTACATATAGACTCATACAACACTCTCTGCCCTTGTTCTCTCTCTATGTGACACGCACCCCCTAAGTACCATAATCCCTCACTCCATCATAGGCGCACGCACTCCCCTTTAAGTATGATTATCTCTCACTAGCCATCAGGAACACACGTATTGTCTCCTTCCATCCATAAATCTATCTCGATATCTCTCGGGGTATCTTCTATCGCGCACACACCTTGTCACTCAATCTCCCACCCATGTAGTCCCATCACGATCTCCAGGGGATCTCTCTATGACAAACATACACTCTCTCCTCCCCATATCTGCATTTTCTCCGTACGTCTCTCTCGACCTGTCTCCCTTGTTTGTCAGACCCCTCTTGGCCACGTGCTAGGGGTCTTTCTCTCTCGGTTGCAAACAACCACACACTATCTCCTCACCTTGCTTCCGTTGTCGAAGATGCATTTGTGATATGTTTGCATAGGACACACATGCTTTTTCTCTAGTTTTATCGTGTGTTGTCCATGTCTCTTTCACACACGCACACACACTTTTTCACTCACTCTTTCTATTTCACTCACTCTCTCTCTAGTTAGGGACTCTCTCATGTCCATAAGCATATGGATGTTTTGGAAAGTCAAACCTCAGAAAAGTTTGACCAGGTATATGTGGAGAAAAACATTTACATCTAGAATGATCATTAGATTCATCACAACAAGTACTTACTTCATACTATCATTTATCTTTAGTATTGTATATATAAGTAATTTCTTTATAAACTTGGTCAAAGTTTCAAAAGTTTCGCTTTAAAAAAATGTTGGCACTACATTATCGAATGAAGGGAGTAGCTCTTTCTCTCTCTCTCTCTCTCTCTCTCTCTCTCTGCTATCTCTCACGGGCCTCCCCTCTCACTCGAACTCTCTATATCGACGGATTATATGCTCATTGTGTCAGTGTATAGCTCCATATATTGTTTAGTTAACCGGTCAACTAGTCCACATGCTGCTTTGTCAGCTCGCACTCACTATCTTCGTGTGTTGGCCCATGTGGCAGTGGGTGAAAATAAGTAAACTAGAGGCCCATCTGACACATGGTGAAGTAAACAAAGTTGAAACCACTCGGGGTAGCACCCCGCACGCTAGTAAATTGAGGGCGCATTGAGGACACACTTCTTCAACGTGAAGGACGCACTCGCGCACAATTCACCACTGTGCGGCCGCATGCACAGAAGGACGCACTCGCACACACCCAGCAGGCCAGCACACAACACACACCAGCACACGTGTACACTGGCGTCGCCGCCGGTTGAGATGAACGGTGAGGCAGCCAACAAGCGGAGGCGGCTCGAGCCAAAACCGCAGCGAGCCTGGACTTCATCAGCAGCCTCCCCGATGACATGTTGCTCATCATCATCGGCCTCCTCCCCACCAAATTTGCTGTGCGGACCGCCCTGGTCTCCCGGCGGTGGCGCCCCCTCTAGCGTCGCGTCCCCCTCAACCTCACCGTCGACAGCTGCCTCTGTGACGGGGATTGCAAACACATGGCCGCAGTCTCCAAGATCCTTTCATCGCACCCTAGGCCAACTAGACGCCTTGACATCCACATGTTCAGTACCAACTGCAAGGTCCAAGCCAAGTTCGACGAGTGGTTCTTATCCCACGCCCTAGATCAGCTCGAGGAGCTCAGCTTTGAAGCTGGACGATGTCGCTCTCTGCCGCCGTCCGTGCTCCGCCTCACGCCAACGCTGCGTCGCGCCAGTTCAGCTCCTACTATCTTCCCCAGATTAATGTCACGCCCGCCCTTCTTCTCCGTCAATTCAAGTAGCTCGACCTCTTCGACATTGTCATCTCGAAGAAGGCTATGGAGCACTAGTCTGCAGCTATACTGCGCTCGAGTAACTTCGTCTTGAGCAGATCCATGGGTTCATTAGCCTCCGCATCACCTCGACGAATCTCCGATGGATTTATGTGTCTTGCTGACCCCGCAACTAGACATCAATTGGGAAGAGATCACTCCAGCTATTCCATGTTATGGTCATAGAGAATGTGCCTTTCCTTGAGAGATTGCTTGTATTGGATCTAGAAGGTCCAACAAAAATCAGGGTCATTAACGCGCCAAAATTGACAGTGTTGGTGTACTCGTCTGCCAAATTCTCCGAACTCTTTATTGGATCCGTAATCATTCAGGTACAACACTCATCTTCTTCTCCATCTTCTTGAAATTCACATTTTTAAATTTCTTCTTGATGTATTTACGACCGTCTTCCATAAAATGATTCCCACAAGCTTGACCCAGTCTATGCGCACAGTGAAGATCTTGGCAAGAAAATCTATCGGCCCCAATCTGGATCAAGTTGTTGGATTCCTTACATGCTTTCCGTGCACAGAGAAGCTACTCATCGAGGTGAAACTTCTTT
The DNA here is from genome assembly GCF_018294505.1 of Triticum aestivum. Lineage (NCBI taxonomy): Eukaryota > Viridiplantae > Streptophyta > Magnoliopsida > Poales > Poaceae > Triticum > Triticum aestivum. The sequence goes on from NC_057813.1 coordinate 105,717,962, forward strand.
CCTATTAGTAAACAGTAATCACTACGTAGCTCAATTTTTTCGTAATTTTCCCAAATTACAATGACAAGTGTAGTGTTCAAAACTGCATCTACGCACTGCACCGAAAGAAATGTATTTAGTATTTTTTTCTCACGTGATCACCTGCATCGTTTTTTGTTGTTGTACTACAATAGTAGCCTAGGATAGTCATAGTGGAAAGTAACTTAGACTAGTAACTCTATGGTTACCCTAAGAACAAGTACTACCTCCGTCCTGGTTTACTCTTCCTATTTTGTAGTATCAGAATTTGACCATAGATTTAACTGACAAAAATGTTAATCCATGTCACTAAAAATTATATCGTTGGATTCGTATTTGAACATAATTTCAAATGTTATAATTTTTGGTGACATGCATTGGCATTTTCTTAGGTAAATCTACGGTCAAAAGTTTACACTAAGTACGAGGTAGTACAAAAGTGGGCTATAACGGCCCTCCACTATGTAGGCCAAAATATGTGCCAAATTCACTTGTGATGCATTTGGCATCGATGCCCCACCATTGCTCACCTGGTGCCCCAATCTGGATCACCTACTTTGCTCCGGTGCCAAATTAACTCACGCAATGAAAAAACACTTGCGTGGGAGAGAGAGAGGACTGAGGCAATAAAAAACACTTGTTTGGGAGAGTGAGAGGCTGGTGTAGTTGGTTTGATTGATTTGTTTATACATGCGGGTCTATGTGCATAGCGGTGCCAACTCTCTCACATCGCGAGAGCGGTGCCAAAATCTTTTGATTTGACATCGTGTGTATTATGTGGCCTACTTTTGAGAAATATCGCATCGGCCACATAGTGGAAAGCAACAAATGCCCAAGCTCTTCACGTGCTCCTAGGTAAATGAGAGGAAAGAGAAAGAGAGAGAGAGAGAGTGAAAAAATATCACTAACCAGCCAACCCTATCGTATGAGCGAATGATATTCGTACCTCTTGATGACACGACAATCTTATACAGCCAGCTGCTCTAATATGTTCTCTTCTTTTGCAGATAAAAAAAGACCCGAAAGTGAAAAATGTGCTGCACTATAACAATCTCATTGAATGCCTTGATCTCCATCTTACAGAAATTGATTTGATCGACTACCGAGGCAGCACATCTGAGATTAAATTGGCCAGGTTCTTTGTTCTGGAGGCAAGTGTGCTCAAGGTAATGAGGTTTGGCGTTCTCTGGCGCAAAATTGAATGGTGTGCTGATCACCGCAAACGTCTAAGCCTAAATGGCAAAGTCTCCGCAGAAGCTGAATTTGTTTTTGAAACATCAAGTGGCTAGAGACTCAAAAATTTATTTTCCCATTAGTGACTTGACAAGGCGGTGGATTTTAGTTTGTATGATAATGTTGCATCCACCTAAAGTAACGAAAGTTCTTACGTAAACTTCCTATTAATTCCCTCTTCGTAGGTGCGGCATTACTCCTAACATTTGTAATATCAGTTTGAAACTTGTAATATTGTCGTGTCCTATTCCTGCATTTTCAAAATCCTGCGAATCAAAGAGGTCCTGAGTTGGTGATGATGTTGTGCCTGCCATCTTTCACCAATAGCCGTCGGATCTAGATCTGACACATACAAACCAAACTTCTCTAGTTTTGCAAAAAGATGCCCGCACTTGTTCCCTATTTACAAACAACTCCATGTCTCTCATAATCAGCCTTATCTCCTCGCCACCACATCTAGAAGGCCATGGAAAAATCTAGCGCGATGGCCGCTATCGGCGCCGTCCACCCCCAATCTTGGAGTTCCGTGCAATGCAAGGGCATCTACGCATGGGAAATTATGTCGAACACGACTAGTTGTAAGCCGGATAGCTCTACAACCATGATGATAGTGACTGATGATGGTGAGGATGACTATGGTATGCCGAATGTCGGGGGTTGGATACGACATATGCCAAAGGATGGATTATCATGGTGGGAGCGAGTAGAACGTCGCCGGTGCCTGGAAGCGGGATGAGGCGAAGACATGCACGCCGGTGGAACTTACCCAGCTTCAGGGCTCTCCTAGGAGATAACACCCCTACTGCTGCTCTACGGGGTCTCCGCATGATCACTAAAGCAAAGTGACTACAATGGTGCTCCTGGAGTTGTTTCGGGAGGTAGGAGAGGGCAAGGCTAGCTCTCTCCTCCCTGGGCTATCTAGTCTATCTCTCTCTCTAGGTCCGAACCCTTTGGATGGGTGCCCCGGGTGGTTTATATAGGCCTACCCCCTGGGGGTACAATAGTAATCCGGCTGGGCGCGGGTCCCAGCCGTCTGTCTCTCAGGCCACCGTCCTTCCCGCCGGCTTCTGGGGCCCGCCGACTGGCGGGTCCCGCGGACAGGCTTGATACTGTAGCGGCACTCCTGATGACGCAGGCTCGGTCATCGGGTCGTGGCAACAGTGCGCCGTCTATCGGGGGATTACTGTCGCCATTCCCCATCTCATCTGATTAATGGCTCGTGGGGCCCCGGGAGGAGTCGGCCGACTCCCACAGGTCCGTCTTCGGGTTGCCCAGGCCGCCTTCGGCCCACCCACTGACAGGCGGCCCCACCGCCTTTTGGTCGTACAGGCCAGCATCGTGGGCATAGTGTACTGCGTACTGTGGCTAAGATCAGGGCAGGCATGGCAACAGTGCCGCATCTCACCGGAGATCTTCCAGCGATACGGCTCACTGTAGCCATGTCGGCCCTTCGTAAGCAGGGGGAAACAGCCATGCCGTGACTGTACCCCACGTCGTACTTCGGGATAAGGGAGGAGTCATGGGCCGACTCTCCATAGTCGGCCTCTCTGGAAGTCGCCAGCTTGGAGTCGGCTTATCTGGGAGTCGCCGTCTGGGACTCGGCATATTTTGGAGTCGCTCCTGGGACTCGGCCTGAGGGGAGCGGCCTGCCCCGATGTCTTGAAATGTCCTGGGGCTCGGGTTAGCCTACCCGTGGCCCATTACTCCGACAGTAGTCCCCGAAGCTGGTGAAGCCCTGCGGTCGCTGCATTGTGGGGCTTCAACAGCTTCAATCTTTAAAAGTGCAGACTCTGGGACTCGGAGCTTCAGTGAAGAGCCTCAGTTCGAAAGTCGCGGCGGGAAGCCAGGCGGCGTGCCTGATACGCTTCCCCGCAGCCATCAGGGCGGTCCTATCGCGTGGCGCCACGTGGGGAGAACAGTCTGCCTGCCCACGCGCGTGACGGGACGGGCCGTCAGGCGGGGCCCGCCACTACCGCGCCTCGGCATACGAACGGTTCCGTTGCGGCCGAGGACGGTTGGTTTTCCCACGTCGTTACTGCGCGCAGTAACTTCGTGGGTAAATCGTGGGGCGGCGTGGGGCATCGTGCGCAGTTAATGCCACGCCCTCCCCCTTGGCTTCTCAGCCCGCAGGGCTATAAGTAGGCGGGGGGAAGCGGAGCGGCACAGCTCGCGCGCCCTTCTTCCCCGCTCCCCCGCCTAATCTTGCCTTCCCTCTCTCTTGCCTCCGCCATTGAGCAAGAGCACACCATACCGCGGCGATGAGCTCTTCCTCCGCCGCGGCCCCCGCCGTGCGCTCCGGTGTATGGGACGGCTCGGAGGTAGAAGAAGAACACATCGAGTTCCTCCGCCATGCCGCCTTCCCAGCGCGGACCTCGTATGTGCCCGCGCCGCGCCGGAGGAGGAAATCCGGCCGGCGCCGGAAGAGGGCGAGCGGGTCATATTCCGCTGCACCTCATGCGCGGCCTGGGGCTGCCGGCGAGCGGCTTCTTCCGCTCGTTCTTGGAATTCCACAGTCTTCAGCCGCACCACCTCACATCGAACACGGTAGTGCTGCTCTCCGCTTTCGCCACTCTGTGCGAAGGTTTCCTCGGCGTTCTCCCCACCATCGAGTTGTGGGGAGAATCCTTCTCTTCTAAGCTCGGCATGCACATCGCCGGCGTGCCGGCCCAATGCGGCGCCTTCATCGCGATGCAGCGCTCGACGGCCGACAACCCCTTTCCTCCCATCACGCTGATCAACTTGCCTCCGACAGCGACTGGGTCAACTTGCCGCCTTACAACGCCGCTCCCCTGACTGGGTGGCTCCCCAGCTGGTCCCACCGAGTCAAGACGCTGACTCCCGCCGGAGCCACCGCCGTAGCGCGACTCCGAGTCTTGACGCAGTCGGAGGGACTCGTCGGGGCCGACATGCTGGCCGCCTTCGTGGCGCGCCGAGTTCTCCCGCTCCAAGGCCGGCCTCACCTGATTTGTCAGATGAGCGGCCTCCGAGACCCAAGTCGGATGAGCACCAAGGAGATGCCCTGCAAGAAGGTGGCAAATATGGTGAATTACATCGCGCACTGCGAGTACGAGGAGGACTAGCAGTTCGGCAAGGAGCCGTACTCGCGCGACAACCCTCCACCGGTGGTAAGTCGCGTCTCCCTATTGTTTTGTCTTTTTTCGCAGCCGACTCCGGCTTCTGACTCTCATTGGCTTCTTCTGAACTAGAATCCTCTTATGCAGCCTGCCGCCAGCGCCACGAGACAGCCCCGTGAGTATGTTCCCGACCGCGCGGAGAGCGACGTCGACGACCCCGACTTGGGGGCGGCGGTGATGGAAGCCGATGCCGAAGGCGGGGGAGGAGGAGCAGAAGGCGACTTCAGGCCCCCGGCCACCTTCGCCGACTGGCCTGATGACGACGCCGAAGGCGAAGTCGCTCCGCGCCACCAGCTGAGGATCGGCCCGTCGGGCGCCTGCTCCTCCGCCGGCCAAGGCGGCGCGAAGAGGCGTCACGCCGGGCCGAGTGCGCCCGGCGGCAATTTGAAGAAGTTCAAGGGGGCGGCCGCCGCGACTAGACGAGAGGAGGCGGCCGCGAAGGCCAACCGCTTCCGAAGGGAAGTGAGAAGGCCACCGCTAGTATCCGCGTAAGTCTTCACGCTCTTTTATTTTCTTTGTTGAATCTTGTCCGAGTCTTCGTTTATATACTCCCTCCATTCTTCTTCAGGGCCCCTCTTTCCATTGAGAGAGTCGCCGTCTCCTCCGTCATGGGGTCGGCAGAGACGTCCGCCAATACTCGGCGGCCCGACCCTGCCGCCGACCTCCGGGAGGCGACGGAGCGGAATGCGCGGGAGAAGCGCGAGGAGGAGGAGGCCGACCGTTTGGAGAAGGCGGAGGCCGACAGGGGAGCCGCCTCCGCCCAGAAAAAGCTGGATGATGCCGAAGCCGCCCCTGCAGCGAGACGGCACGCCGAGGAGGCCGCACGTTGCCGATCGGCGATGCTCGTCCCCCCACTATCGTCTGCGCCGCCGCCTCCGGAGTTCACGGGGCAGACCGGGGGAGCCGGCACCGAGAACCCCATCACGGAGAAGGAGAGCGGCGAGGCCTCCATGTCGGACGCTCTCGTGCCACCGCCGCCGCCTCCACCGCCGTCTGGGAGACCGCACGGCAAACAGCCGGTGGATCCGTCGGAGCCGCCGGCCATGGACGAGGCCGAAGCGCGGCTGCTTCTCCAAGTCGCTTCGTCGGTGCGTCGCCGTCTTGAGAGGGCGACCTCGGCGCCACGACCTCGGGAGATCTGTGCTGCCAGCTCGGCAACTCTAGACGCCGAGGCCACAAGCGCCGCGCCCACCGGGTGGGTGCGCGGAGGCGGCACTGGGCCGCTAAATCAATTGCTCCTGGAAGTCCAGGCGAAGTTGTGGGCCGAAGGCGACGCCCTTCAAGCCTGCACCAGAGTGCACCTGGCCGCGTGAACGGCCGTCCGAGTAAGTTTCTTCTCCTTCTTGATTGTTGTTTTTCTCTATGGGGGCGCGCCAGCGCACCCACTGGGTGTAGTCCCCGAGTTCCAGGCCGGCTGCTGAGCAGGCGGTTCAGAACTCCCTCTGGCGAGTTCCATACACTAACTTTGTCTTCAATGACTTATTTGCAGGAGTATCACAACCTCTGTGCCACTGCCTTCAACCGCAATGTTGAGGAGTTGAGCAAGCGGGCTGCCGACTTGTCGGAAAGCCGGAGTGAGTTCTTCTTCTTCGCGGGGGCACGCTGGCGCACCCGCGGGCTATAGTCCCTGAGATTCGGGCCGACTGCTAAGCAGTCGGGTCATATCTCCCCGGCGATCTTCTTTGCTGATGACCCATTGTCTCTTTTTTCGCTCTTCAGGAGCCAATGCCGCTCTTCAGGAGCAGCTGGGCGAGGCCAATACCACCCGTCGTGCCAAGGAGGAGGAGTGTGACAAGCTTTCCATGGAGCACGACCTGCTGGCGGCGCAGCTGGCCGAGCAGAAAGAGCTGCTCAAGAAGGCGCAGGACGAGGCCGAGAAGAGGGAGACCGCCCTCCTGGCCGAGTTCGAGAGCGAGCACTCCTCCTGGACCGACAGGGAGGCGATGCTGACCTCCGGCTTCCATGAGATCGAGGATATCGTTGATGGTAAGTTTCTTTCGCTTCTTCGGGCTTCCGACTATGTGTTAGGCCGACTTCTAATTTTTCGACTTTCTTCTTTTTTGTCTTGGCAGACTTCTTCCCTGGTCACTCGCAGGCAGTCCCTCTGGCCATCGAGGCTGCTCGTGAAGCGCGAAGGGCGAACGGCGAGGAGATCGCCGCTAATGCCCCCCGAACCGTCGATGAGCAGCTTTTGAGCATTGAAGCTCGTCTTCGTCCGGCTTGCCGGCTGGTGCGTCGGCTTCAGCGTGCCGGCGCCCAGGCGGTTGCCGCCCTATGGCAGGCATGCCGTCTCTGCGCACCGCCAGCTGAACTGCTGACTGGCTGGAGGTCGCTGTCGGCGGTCTTGAGGCCTGGAAGGGCTCCTCGGCCCGGGCCGGAGCGCGTCGGGCCTTGGAGTTCGTCAAGGCGTGGTACCCAGGGCTGGACCTGGACCGTCTGGCCGCGTTTCGGTCAGAAGCCCAGGCCGAGCTGGAGGCCGTGGAGGGCGCCCTTATCGAGCGTGCGGCGTCCATCGCCGAGTACACGGACACCAGTGTCTTCGTCCCCGAGCGGGCTGAAGGCGGCGAGGAAGTGCCGCTAGAGTGGTTCGGGATGAACCCGGAGTATGGCGAGGACTCAGCGGAGGTGATCGACTCCAGCACCGAGGAGGAGGATGAGGTGGAGGCCGAAGGCGAGGCGGATGTGCCAGAAGACGGAGCAAGCTGCCAGCCTCGGCTCGACCGCGCCTCCAGCAACGAGCCGCGTCGGGAAAAAACGACTGCCGCCGGAGGCGGTCAAACCGAGATCGCCCAGCCGACTGCCCCGGCGCCTGATGCCGCCGTCACCTCCGATCCTCCGACCCAGATGCCGTCTCCTAGGCTGCCTTTTCCGCCTCTGCTTGTCTATCTTAAGTAATCTTTTGAGAACTTTGTTAGATTCGAACAATTCCACCCGTGGGGTGTATCTTGAACTTCTATTCGAAGATTCGGCCAAGGGCCTATGTAAATATCAATCTGCTTTCCGTCTTTCCTTGCTTATTGCTCTTTAGGCTTTTTCCCTTTGCCGCCTTCCTTTAGTCGCTGCCTTGTCAGTCGAGCAGCCGCTCTGCGGACTGTCGCTGGGTCAAGTGCTTGGCTACTTCGGGAAGGCAAGGACTTGGCCGTTTAGAGTTTCTTTAGCAAGTTGGATAGAAAGCGACATGCTGACTACCCAAGAGTCGGCCGTCCTTAATAGAGGCTAATAAAGACGGCAAGCCGGCTACTCATGAGTCGGCCTTCCGCTTCAAAAATGCTGGAGGCCGTCTTATGCTATGTTCGTGCTTTAGGTCCTTAGCCATTTTTCGTGTGGGTGCCCGTTCTTCCTCACTCCTGCCTGCCTCACAGTCGCTCTACGAGCTGCGGCTTTGCCAGGAGGCGGATTGGGCACCGCACGCTACTTGTCTGACTGCGGGAAGCTTCTCATAGCACAGGGCGGCGAGTCCCCGGGCCGACTAGTCAGGCCCGGTGCCAAGCGGCTTGTAATGAAAGTAATGTACTCGGAGGCATAATTCTTATCATACAGATAACAAAAAGGGCAGTCCCCGAGCTCGTCTCGGGGGGCCCAAAGTCTTAGTACTTTAATACAAAGGGGTAGTGTGATACATACTGCATCAACTATAAAATCTTCGAAGAAGATTTGCATTCCACGGGCTCTCTGTCTCTTTGCCGGAATCGTACCTCTTGTGCGCTCGGGGCTTCTGGGCGTCGATCAAATAGTAGGCGTCGTTCCCTAGCACCTTGCTGAAGATGAAGGGGCCTTCCCAAGGTGCAGACAGCTTGTGTTGGCCGGCTGTTCGCTGGATCAGCCGGAGCACAAGGTCGCCTTCTTAAAAAGATCTTGGCCTGACCTTCCTGTTGTAGTATCGACGCAGACTCTGCTGGTAGATGTTGGACTGGCTGAGTGCCAACAGCCGGCCCTCTTCCAGCAGATCGACACCGTCTTGACGTGCTCCTTCTGCTTCTTCCTTGGTGTACATGGTGACTCGCGTGGAGTCGAACTCTATGTCCGTTGGGATGACGGCTTCGGCGCCATAGACGAGGAAGAATGGTGTGAAGCCGGTTGACTTGTTTGGAGTCGTGCGCAGACTCCAGAGGACTGCTGGCCGCTCCTCAAGCCAACAGCCGGCAGATCGCTCCAGTAGTACGACGAGTCGAGGCTTGATGCCGGATAAGATGAGGCCGTTTGCTCGCTCCACCTGGCCGTTTGACTGCGGATGGGCAACGGACGCTAAGTCCAATCGGATGCCCTGTGTCGCGCAGAAACGGGCCAAGGCGCCTTTGGCAAAATTCGTGCCATTGTCGGTGATGATGCTGTGTGGGATGCCGTACCGAGTTGTGATGTCAGCGATGAAGGTCACTGCAGTCGGACCATTCAATTTCTTGATGGGTTTCACCTCCACCCACTTGGTGAACTTGTCTACTGCGACAAGTAGGTGAGTCAAGCCACCTCGTGCCGTCTTGAATGGTCCCACCATGTCCAGGCCCCAGACTGCAAAGGGCCAGGCGATGGGGATAGTCTTGAGTGCGGAAGCCGGCTGAAGTGGCTTGGAACGAAAAATCTGGCACCCCTTGCACTTTTGGACTAACTCTTTGGCCTCTTCCAGAGCGGTTGGCCAGAAAAAACCGTGCCGGAAGGCTTTGGCGACGAGTGCCCTTGAGGCCGCATGGTGACCGCACTCACCTTCGTGGATGTCTCTGAGGATTGCCTGACCTTGTTCTGCTTCGACGCAGCGTTGGACGACGCCGGTAATGCTGCGCCTGACCAGCTCTCTGTTGACTATGGTGTATGCTGCTGCTCGGCGTTGCACTTGCCGAGCCAAGATTTCATCAGTTGGTAGCTCTCTGTTTACTAAGAATTTGAGGATGGGCTGGGCCCATGAAGGTGCTTCTATTTCTTCAACTGCCACTAGTGTGATTTGGATAAGGGTGGCCGGGCTGGGAGGCAGCGGGTTGGATTCCGCAGCCGCTTGCTGATTTGACAAAGTCCCGGGGCCGACTGGAGCAGTCCCCGGGCCGAGCTCTGGAGTCTTCGATCTTGCTACTGCAGTCCCCGGGCCGGGTTCTGAAGTCCCCGGGCCGACTTCGACTGTATGTTTCTTGGAGTCGGATCCGTCCTCCTCAGGCGGAGCCCGCACATAGATTGAATCTGATTCGGGTGACGGCTTGATAGAAGGCTTGAGGAGGCGCCGGAGGGCGATACCAGATGGTATTGCCTGGCGGGTGGAGCCGATCCGTGCCAAGGCGTCTGCTTGGTCGTTGTCGTTCCTTGGCACGTGGAGGAACTCGCACCCCTCGAAGTATCCGCTGAGTTGCTGGACGAGGAAACGGTAGCTCGCCATATTTGCGTCCTTGGTGTCCCAATCGCCAGATGATTGCTGGACCACCAAGTCAGAGTCGCCATAACACAGGATCCGGCGAATGCCGAGTTCTTTGGCAAGCTGGAGCCCGTGGATGAGCGCCTCATACTCGGCCACATTGTTGGAGGTGGCGAAGTGGATCTGCAGCGCATATCTGAGTTTGTCGCCCTTGGGTGGAGTCGGGCGCTGGCGGCAGATATTGGGTCTCGGCCCAGTCGATGAGGAAGTCGGCCAGTGCTTGTGACTTGATGGCAGTGCGGGGCTCGTAGTAGATGGTGTAGGGAGCCAGGTCGATGGCCCATTTGGCCACCCGGCCAGAAGCATCTCGGCTTCCGATGATCTCGGCCAGTGGAGCTGTGCAGACCATGGTGATTGGATGCTCCTGGAAGTAAGGCTTCAATTTCTTGGCGGCAAAATGCACGCCGTAGCACATCTTCTGGTAATGGGGGTAGTTCTGCTTGGAGGTCGACAGCACCTCACTCAAGTAATATACTGGTCTCTAGACGGGTAGCGCCTTGCCTTCCTCCTTGCGCTCGACTACAATGACCGTGCTGACTACTCGGCTGGTGGAGGCAATGTATAGGAGCATGGGCTCTTTGGGAGTCGGAGCCGCCAGCACAGGGGGAGTAGTCAACATCTTCTTTAGTTGGAGAAAATCCTCGTCCGCCTTGGGAGTCCACTCAAAGAAGGTCGTCTTCTTCATGAGCTGATACAAGGGGAGAGCCTTCTCGCCCAGTCGACTGATGAATCGGCTGATGGATGCCAAACAGCCGGTGAACTTCTGCACATCTAACAATCGTCTGGGTGCCTCCATCCTTTCGATGGCCTTGATCTTTACAGGATTGCACTCTATGCCGCGTTCGGAGACCAGGAAACCGAGGAGCTGGCCGGCTGGTACTCCGAAAACGCACTTGTCCGGGTTGAGCTTGATCTGGAATCGGCGCAGATTCTCAAATGTCTCCTTGAGGTCCTCCAGCAAGGTTCCACGCTTCTCTGTCTTCACCACCACGTCATCCACATAGACATGGGCATTTCTGTCGAGTTGCTTCAGGAGGCACTTCTGCATGCAACGCTGAAAGGTGGCGCCGGCGTTTCTTAAGCCGAACGTCATGGTCAAGTAGCAGAAGGCTCCAAATGGCGTGATGAAGGCGGTCTTCAGTCTGTCAGCCGAGTTCAGCTTGATTTGATGATATCCTAAATATGCGTCTAGGAAACTCAACAGCTCGCATCCGGCTGTGGAGTCTATCACCTGATCAATTGTTGGCAGAGCAAATGGGTCCTTGGGGCAGGCTTTGTTGAGGCTCGTGTAATCAATGCACATCCGCCACTTCTTGTTCTTCTTCAGCACCAATACTGGGTTTGCCAGCCACTCTGGAAAAAATACTTCCATGATGAAGCCGGCTGCAAGGAGCTGGGCTATATCTTCTCCAACAACTCTTCTTTTTTCTTCTGACAGGCGGCGCAAGGGCTGCCTGACGGGCTTCATATCAGATCGTACATGTAATTTGTGCTCGGCGAATTCCGTCGGGACACCAGGCATGTCCTTGGGGGACCATGCGAAGATGTCGCGATTCTCACGGAGGAAATCAACGAGCTCGCCTTCCTATTTGCTGTCAAGGCCTGTGCCCATGGCAGTGTACCTCTCCGGGTGCTCCGGGTCCAACGGTATCTTCTTTGTTTCTCCGGCCGGCTTGAATGATCCTTCTGCTTCCGACTCCTTGGGGTCGGGCGATAACTCGGACTGCTTGCCGGCCATCGCCACGACCCGATCAAGGAGCCGTTTCTCAGCTGCGATCACCAAGGACTCGGCCAGCCGACTGCTTTCGTCCGCGCAAGCGGACGACTTCCTGTAGTCGCCAGACACAGTTAGGATTCCCTTGGAACTCGGAATCTTCATCTTGAGGTAGGCATAGTGGGGGACCGCCATGAACTTGGCCAAGGCGGGTCAGCCAAGCAGTGCATGGTATGGGCTCTCAAGGTCCACCACCTCAAACCAAACTGGCTCTCATCGGAAATGATCCTTGTCTCCGAAGAGGACATCTATCAGGATCTTGCCGATTGGCGAGCAGGAAAGGCCAGGAACGATTCCGTGGAACACGGTCCGGCTGCTCTGAAGCTGTCTTCGCTTGATTCCCAATTTCTCCATTGTATCCTTGTACAGGATGTTGATACTGTTGCCTCCGTCTATCAATACTCGCGAGAAGCGAGCGGCACGCCTATCTGTGGCGAGTGTGGCGCCTAAGACCAAGGCATAGGAGCCTGGACTCGGCATCACTTCTGGGTGATCAGCTCTACTCCAACTGATAGGCTTCTCGGACCAATGCATGAACTATGGAGTGCTTGATGCAACCGCATTCACTTCTTGCTGCTGTTGGCGCCTGCTGCGCCGGTCATCCGCTACACTGGTGAACACCACATAGGCTCCGTGCTCATCTGGGAACTCGTCTTGTATCGCGCTGACTGGCCTGACGGCCGGCTGCTGGGGCGGTGGTGGAGGAGGCGGCCCAGCAGGAGCGGGAGGGAGCAGGCCGTCCCCCTTGGCGATTCTGGTCAGCCAGTGGCATTTCCTGGTGGTGTGGTTTGACGGCTTCGCGCCGCTGTGAAACTTGCAGGGACCATCTAGAGTCTGCTCGTAGGAGAAAGCCGGCAGCCAGTTGGACTTGCCGCCCTTATGCCGCTTCACCGGAGGCGATCCCTCCAGCTACTGGTCCTCTGCCGTTGCCACTTGCCGACTGCTGGAAGTCGGCTGCGGGGCTTTGCGCTTCTGGTCATTCTGCTATTGCCGCCGACTGGTGTCTCCAGCCGGAGTTCTTGGAGCCTGAGGGGCGACTTTGCCAGTTGTGCTGACCCAAATCTCTGCCTTCATGGAGGAATCAGCCGTGGCGTACTTGTCTGCTGTGATCAGCAGCTCATCGAGGGTCTCCGGCTCGTCGCAGAGGAGCTTGTGCTCGAGGAGGGTGCCTTCTCTACACCCGGCAGTAAAGTACTCGATGGCCTGCACCTCATGCACGCCCTCGCATTAGTTCCGGAGTTCGCCCCATTGCGTGAGGTAGTCCCGAGTAGACTCGTCAAGGCCTTGCACGCAGAAGAAGAGCTGGCGTGGCTTGGGAGGTCGCTTGTACGTGCTCGTGAAGTTGCGGACGAAAGCCTCGGTGAAATCGACCCAGCTATTGATGTTGCGAGGCTTCAGACTGTTTAACCACGTCCGGGCCGAGCCCTGGAGCATGAGCAGGATGTATCTTACGGCAACATGCTTGTTGCCGTTCGCTATGTTGACGGCTGTGGAGTAGTCGATCAGCCAATCTTCCGGCTTCACGGTGCCGGTATATTTGGGCGTGTCTCGGGGGAGCGTGAACCCTTTGGGAAAGGGCTCGTCCCGGATGCGGGGTCCAAAGCAGGGGGGACCCAACTTGTCTTCTTCTTCCAGCGCCAGGGATCGGTGGAGTCGGTCGATCCGGTGGCGCGCGTCGTTCTCTCCGACTCCCTCTCGGCGGCCAAGGCGGTCGCTGAGAGTCGGATGTTCCACGGGCGGCGGGGAGACTTGTCTTTCTCTGCGAGGAGGGGGAGGCATGTAGTCGTCCCGCCGTTCCACCGCTCTAGGGCGGCCGTCTTGGTCGCGCTCGATGGTGATGTGAGTCCGACTGCAGCTGGCAGCCGGCTCCTTGTCCTTCTTCCCACGGGCCCCGCCAGTCGGTGTTCGAGACGTCGCACCTTGGTGGGTCGTCGTTTTGGCGCTGCGGCGCCTCAGTGCGGCAGCCGGCATCATTTTGTGCGGCAGCCACGTCGAGGAGCTGCTGAACTCACTCCGTCATTATGCGGCACTCTTCGCCTTCGAAGTTGTCGAGCTCGTCTGCTGCCGCCTGGGCGGCACGGATATTCTCTGTGGGCGTGGCATACACAGGGCGATCAGCCCCGAAGAGGTTGGCGATTGCCGCGCCGCGCTGTCGGACCGCGCCTAGGCGGCTAGGCCCGGTTGGAGTCGGCGAGCCGCCTACGGCGCGATCCATCTCTCGTTGGTAAGCTTCTGACAAGCGCCTCATGCTTGCCGGCTCCTTCGCGCCCTTGATGAGCTGAAGGCGGAGCGCCTCCAGCGTCCCGGCGTCGGCGTCTTCTGGAATCGGTGCTGCAAGGTCTCGCAGGGCCGCGTCAAACGGGTCATGCGCTCCTTCGCCGGAGCGCTCGCCGTGCTCGAGGACGAGGACCTCAGTGATGGTGCTTCTGCCGCTCCCCGCGTACGAGAGCGGCTCGTCGTAGACCACCACATTGGTGGGGAACGCGTCGAGCGACGCGGTGTCGGAGTCGACCAGCATCGGGTCGGTGGATCCTATGGACTCCAGGTCCATGGCCGACTCGCCGGCGACGTGGAGTTGGTCGAGGAGGCCCGCGAGGAGGCTCTCGGGGCCACTCGTGCCTGCGTCGGGCGCAGGCTCGTCGGAGAGGCAAACCTCGCCGACAAGATCGGCGAGGCAGCTGGCTGCACAGGCGATCTCAGCGTCGCGTAGCGCGTCGGCACAGACGCCGTCCGGCGTGCCGGGCTGGCTGTGCTCGCCGGGGAGGAACAGGGTTCCCGTCCAGAGCAGATCTCCGGACGACGGTGCACCTCGCCCCACGGTGGGCGCCAAATGTCGGGGGCTGGATACGACATATGCCAAAGGATGGCTTATCATGGTGGGAGCGAGTAGAACGTCGCCGGTGCCTGGAAGCGGGATGAGGCGAAGATATGCACGTCGGCGGAACTTACCCAGCTTCAGGGCTCTCCTAGGAGATAACACCCCTACTACTGCTCTGCGGGGTCTCCGCATGATCACTAAAGCAAAGTGACTACAATGGTGCTCCTGGAGCTGTTCCGGGAGGTAGGAGAGGGCAAGGCTAGCTCTCTCCTCCCTGGGCTATCTGGTCTATCTCTCTCTCTAGGTCCGAACCCTTTGCATGGGTGCCCCGGGTGGTTTATATAGGCCTACCCCCCGGGGGTACAATAGTAATCCGGCTGGGCGCGGGTCCCAGCCGTCTGTCTCTCAGGCCACCATCCTTCCCGCCGGCTTCTGGGGCCCGCCGACTGCCGGGTCCCGCGGACAGGCTTGATACTGTAGCGGCACTCCTGATGACGCAGGCTCGGTCATCGGGTCGTGGCAACAGTGCCGCCGTCTATCGGGGGATTACTGTTGCCATTCCCCATCTCATCTGATTAATGGCTCGTGGGGCCCCGGGAGGAGTCGGCCGACTCCAGGGAGGCCGACTCCCACAGGTCCGTCTTCGGGTTGCCCAGGCCGCCTTCGGCCCACCCACTGACAGGCGGCCCCACCGCCTTTGGGTCGTACAGGCCGGCGTCGTGGGCATAGTGTACTGCGTACTGTGGCTGAGATCAGGGCAGGCATGGCAACAGTGCCGCATCTCACCGGAGATATTCCAGCGATAGGGCTCACTGTAGCCATGTCGGCCCTTCGTAAGCAGGGGGAAACAGCCATGCCGTGACCGTACCCCACGTCGTACTTCGGGATAAGGGAGGAGTCATGGGCCGACTCTCCATAGTCGGCCTCTCTGGAAGTCGCCAGCTTGGAGTCGGCTTATCTAGGAGTCGCCGTCTGGGACTCGGCATATTTTGGAGTCGCTCCTGGGACTCGGCCTGAGGGGCGCGGCCTGCCCTGATGTCTTGAAATGTCCTGGTGCTCAGGTTAGCCTACCCGTGGCCCATTACTCCGACACCGAACACGGCGCCTATACTCATGTGTCATCTCCGGCGCAGGGTCTTGTCACTTCACTGTGAGGAGCAGCACGTAATAATTTGACCAACGGGTAGTATAGTGCTACTAAATTGGTAGTACTACTACTAGTACTAGCACCACGGGTCTGGATTTAGTAGTACTACCACATCCATCTGGATTTAGTACTTGACTAGCAATATCTAGTAATGCATGTCACAAAAAATGTACTACTCCCTCCGTAAATAAATACATGGTGTATTGTTTTATTCCTATGGGCGAGAGAATTTAATGCTTTTTTGCTAATTCATAGGATTACATGCAATGAACTAACCATTGCATGTCATGTTTGGTAGTCTCAAATCACTAAAAGCATGCACGGCCCACACCTCTCATTGGTTGATATGTCATGAAATAAGAAACGAGGAGGGAGTTAATGTACTGTGCCTAAGTGTTTTGGGATTATTTGGTTTTCGTAAGGTGACTTACACAACATTTTTGGTTGCATGCATTAACATTTTATTAGTTAAATCAAAGGTCAGACCTTCGCGCAAAATGCAAAGGGGACCAATAAACCAGTAAACATCAAAGTTCTCTCGTTGGGCCCCAACTAGAGGTCCGGTGCGATGACTATACTGCACCGGCACAGAGGGGGACGCAGCTTCATTGACTTAGTGCACCTGCCTTTGGGTGTATGACATGTGGGCCCAACGTGTGGCTGGCCCACCTGTCATACAGCTAGAGGTAGGTGCAGTAGAGGGCCGAGGAGTATGGCCAACACACACGTGAATTCAACACAGTCTGCACTTCTCATATAAAGGCTCCCCGCCAGTCCAATCTACAAAATCCTACGCACCTACACACCCTAACCAAGGGCAAGAGTGATCACTCCAATTGCAAGATCAGTTGACTAGAAGCTAGACCAATGGAGGCGATGAGCGCGAGCATCAACCGGCTGTGCTAAATGGTCCACGACGCCGGCCTGCGGACCGGCATCGACGAACGTCTCCAGGTAGTACTTGAGGCTGCCATGGCGAGGGGCCGCTTGGACGATAGCTTCGTCTCCTTGTTTGACGAGGTCCTCGTCGGCTTCCTCGACAAGTTCACCATTGTCAAGAAGCTCGCGGACGACCTTGACGTACGCCTCCAGCCCACACGCCCAGGCTTAGTGATGCCCGCCACCCTCAATGGCTTCTATGGTGGCAACCTCTTCGATGCACTGGTGGCCTTGTGACTGCCCGTCGTCGCGCCGGAGAATGTCCACCTCGAGGTAGCACTCGCCGCGCAGCGCCTGGCACAGCAAGACACCATCGATTTAATCAACCACGTCTACGTGCAAATCGTCCACAAGGGCTACTACATGCAATAGGAGGACGATAGGACGCTGGCCTTCTTGGACCGCAGGGCAACCTTGTACGCATTGTTCAGAAGCACGTTGAGCTTGCCGCCAATGCCGCTGCTCCTCACACGTTGGTTGGTGGCCCGGCGCACTAGGGCGTGAGGATGTCGTTGATGGATCCGTATGTATCTTTACCTTTTCGTCAAATCCATGTAGTAGTATATGGTACTACTAGTAATTATCTTACCTTTTGCATCAACTTCATAATTTTCGTACGTACTCCATGCATGAACCGTGCCAGAACCAAACTTCTCATTACTCTAGGGAAAATCGTTATTTCTATCTACTAGTCGTGCCATGGAGCAGAACCAAATTTTACAAGTTACAAGTTCAAAAGGAAGAGCCTGTCGTGTTCGCGTCGCACCCCCACACGGTTGGTCCGGCATGCCGCTCAAGGGGGAATGTGTGATGTGTTGCATTTTCACTTACAAGTGGGACCGTAGTTGAGAAAACCAACTATCGGCAAACCCCCACCCCGCACACCGCGCGATGGCTGAGAAAACAGGAGGGAGAAGAGATGGTTGTAGCACGGACTCCAAGAAAATTGGTGTCAGATGGGACTCATGTGGGTGGCGTGTGCCGTACTGCTAGACGTGAATGCTAGTTATGGACCATGCCACCCCACTATATCGAGGTGCTGGCTACATAGGACAAATTTCCTCGAGTCCATGCTCAGCCCTCCTCTATCTCTCTTCTCAGCCAGCCAGTAGACGCGCAGAGCCCATCGTCTGTTTGCTCATATGTGGTCCCACATATCAGTGAAAACGCAAGAGGACACACTAAACATGCACATCTTTCACCTCGACGTGCTAGTGATGAAAACCAAATCCAATAAAGATCTACAGTGGCCTCTTTTGGAGTTACTCAAGAGTAGTAAGATTCTATTTACAGTTTAACCCAAGATCCACATCGGGTGGCTTCAACTACCACTCCATTTTCTTGCATGACATGACCTGGATACTGGATGTCCCATGTGTCGGCAAAAGGAGGAAGAACTCGACCAAATCTTCGGTTGTGCTCTCGGATTAGACTAGTTGTGCTAACTTAAAATTTTATTGTGTAGAATGGATGCAAGTTTTGGTATTGGGAAGAAGAGTACATCGATATATTGATAGAGTGCAATTTAGTAGATTTTCTAGCACTTTTAGCTAGCATAGAGGCTAGAGATGAGACTAGTGCACCTGTTGATAGAATAGAGGCTACACATGAGACTGAAGGAAATATTCCCTAGAGGCAATAATAAAGTTATTATTTATTTCCTTATTTCATGATAAATGTTTATTATTCATGCTAGAATTGTATCAACCGGAAACTTAGTACATGTGTGAATACATAGACAAAACATATTGTCCCTAGTATTCATCTACTTGACTAGCTCGTTAATCAAAGATGGTTATGTTATCTAACCATAGACATGTGTTGTCATTTGATGAACGGAATCACATCATTATGAGCATGATGTGATGGACATGACCCATTCGTTAGCTTAGCATTATGATCGTTACAGTTTCATTGCTACTGTTTTCTTCATGACTTATACATGTTCCTTAGACTATGAGATTATGCAACTCCCAAATACCGGAGGAACACTTTGTGTGCTACCAAACATCACAACATAAATGGGTGATTATAAAGGTGCTCTACAGGTGTCTCCGAAGATGTTTATTGGGTTGGCATAGATCGAGATTAGGGTTTGTCACTCCGTGTTTTGGAGAGGTATCTCTGGGCCCTCTCGGTAATAATCATCACTATAAGCCTTGCAAGCATTGTGACAAATGAGTAAGTTGCAGGATGAAGTATTACGGAATGATAAAGAGACTTGCCGGTAACGAGATTGAACGAGGTATGATGATACCGACGATCGAATTTCGGGCAAGTAACATACTAATACATCTCCAACGTATCTATAATTTATGAAGCATTCATGCTATATTATTATCTATTTTGGATGTTTATGGGCTTTATTATACACTTTTATATTATTTTTGGGACTAACCTATTAACCGGAGGCCCAGCCCAAATTGTTGTTTTCTTGCCTATTTCAGTGTTTCGAAAAAAAGGAATATCAAACGGAGTCCAAACGGAATGAAACCTTCGGGAGAGTTATTTTTGGAACGGCAGCAATCCAAGAGACTTGGAGTGTACGTAAGGGAAGCAACAAGGAAGCCACGAGGCAGGGAGGCGCGCCCTACCCCCCAGGGCGCGCCCCCACCCTCGTGGATCCCCTGACTGACTTCTTTTGCCTATATATGTCCATATACCCTAAAAACATTGAAGACAACAATAGATCGGGAGTTCCGCCGCCGCAAGCCTTTGTAGCCACCAAAAACCAATCGGGACCCTATTCAGGCACCCTGCCGTAGGGGGGGATCCCTCACCGGTGGCCATCTTCATCATCCCAGTGCTCTCCATGATGAGGAGGGAGTAGTTCACCCTCGGGGCTGAGGGTATGTACCAGTAGCTATGTGTTTGATCTCTCTCTCTCTCGTGTTCTTGACTTCGCAAGATCTTGATGTATCGCGAGCTTTGCTACTATAGTTGGATCTTATGATGTTTCTCCCCCTCTACTCTCTTGTAGTGGATTGAGTTTTCCCTTTGAATTTATCTTGTTGGCTTCAGTCTTTAAGGATTTGAGAACACTTGATGTATGCCTTGCCATGCTTATCTGTGGTGACAATGGGATATTCATGTGATCTACTTGATGTATGTTTTGGTGATCAACTTGCGGGTTCACCTTATGAACTTATGCATAGGGGCTGGCACACGTTTTCGTCTTGACTCTTCGGTAGAAACTTTGGGGCACTCTTTGAAGTACTTTGTGTTGGTTGAATAGATGAATTTGAGATTGTGTGATGCATATCGTATAATCATACCCACGGATACTTGAGGTGATATTGGAGTATGTAGGTGACATTAGGGTTTTGGTTGATTTGTGTCTTAAGGTGTTATTCTAGTACGAACTCTATGATAGATCAAATGGAAAGAATAGCTTCGCGTTATTTTACTATGGACTCTTGAATAGATCGAGCAGAAAGGATGATTTTGAGGTGGTTTCGTACCCTACCATAATCTCTTTGTTTGTTCTCCGCTATTAGTGACTGTGGAGTGACTCTTTGTTGCATGTTGAGGGCTAGTTATATGAACCAGTTATGTTATTATTATTGAGAGAACTTGCACTAGTGAAAGTATGAACCCTAGGCCTTGTTTCCTAGCATTGCAATACCGTTCGTTCTCAGTTTTATCATTAGTTACCTTGCTGTTTTTATACTTTCATATTACAAATACCCATATCTACCTTCCATATTGCACTTGTATCACCATCTCTTCGCCGAACTAGTGCACCTATACAATACCATTGTATTGGGTGTGTTGGGGACACAAGAGACTCTTTGTTATTTGGTTGCAGGCTTGTTTGAGAGAGACCATCTTCAGACTACGCCTCCCACGGATTGATAAACCTCTGCACTTGGAGGCCCAACAACGTCTACAAGAAGAAGGTTGTGTAGTAGACATCAAGCTCTTTTCTGGCGCCATTGCCAGAGAGGTGAGTTCTTGATATCTTTAGATCTTGCAATCAAATCTTTTTGTGTCTGGTTTTATCACTAGTTTAGTCTATAAAATAAAACTAAAAATGGAATTGATTTTGTCTCATACGCTTCATCTTTTTAATATCTTTCGTAAGTATGATGAAAAGGAAAATTATGCTCAACTGCTAGAAGAAGAATTCTATAAAATGTTTGGCACTAAATCTTTAAATGATGAGCATGATTGCAATGTTGTTAGTATGAACTCTTTGAATATCCATAGTACTAATGATGATTGCACTAGTTATGATGAAAATGTCTCCTATAAGCATGTCAATTTTTGTGGAGTGTATTTGGTTTGCAAGTACACACCAAATAGCGAAGATAGATATTGCAAGAGGCATAAGCATTTAGAAAGTAGATGGTTGCAAGAAAGGCTAAATGTGATTGCTGAAAATTTAAAATTTCATTGTTGTACTTGTGTAACACCCCGGATGTAACTTTCCATCTTTGTATCAACAACTCTTGCCATTTTCGGCTATGTGATATGATATTCCCTCCGTGGTTGGGTTTTGTCTTTTGTTTTGCATTTTTATTCATGTTGTGCATATCATATCATGTCATCATGTGCATTTCATTTTGCATACGTGTTCGTCTCATGCATCCGAGCATTTTCCCCGTTGTCCGTTTCGCCAACCGACACTCCCACATGCACCGGCGCACCCCTCTTGTCTCTTTTCGTTTGCGGGTGTTGAACATTCTCGGAATGGACCGAGCCTTGACAAGTGGCCCTAGTATAGCACCGGTAGACCACCTGTCAAGTTTCGGGTCATTTGGAGCTCGTTTGGTACTCCAACGGTTAACCGCACTCCCGCAAAGGCCTCTTTTGTGTTGCAGCCCAACACCCCTCCAAAACGGCCCAATAACCCATCTAAGTCACTTCCATGCTCTCGGTCGGTCGATCACGATCGTGTGGGCGAAAACCGCACCCCATTTGGAGTCTCCTAGCTCCCTCTACCTATAAATATAGCCTCTCCCCCGAATTTCCGGATCCCCAAACCCCAGCCCGCTCCCTCCGCCGCGCCATCCGGAGCCGACCTCGCCGCCTGCGGCCCCAACTCCGGCGTCCTCCGGCGCCGCAGCGCCGTCCTCCGCGCCTCCGGCCGGCCGGCCTCTCCTCCGTCCTTCCCCGACTACGGCAGCCAAGGTCCGGCCTCCTCCCCGAGCTC